>NC_082685.1:66384258-66684258 GCF_949987515.2 Delphinus delphis | reverse complement strand
TAATAAGTTTTTTCATTATAAAAATTATATATATATTATTCATAGCTGACACATAATGTATTTAAAATATAATAATTTTTAACTTTTTATTACTGAAAATAATTGACTTTTTAAATTTTGCTTTCTAAATGCCTGTTACTAATTTATCTCTCCATCATAGCCCAAATTTCTGAATATGATTTAACAACACTTCAAGTATTTTTAATCAATTTTATTTATTTTCTTCTTGAAGATATTCCCCCTGGTTGTCATCAAAAAAATCAGTCATTGTCCTACCAAATGTGAACAATATTCTGATTTCTACCTCTGTAGATTAGTTTGGCTCTGAGATCTCACCATTTAGTATTCAGGCTTGCATTTGTGAACTTACTGTTTTCAGTAGATTCCTGCATCTGAAATGGTATCTGGTTGGGCTTCTCCAGAGAGTGTCTCCAGTGTTTGACCAGTGTGCAGAGGTCAGACTCCCAGATGTATTATCTGAATCAGGGTGTCTAGGGGTGCAGATGCTTCTTAAACAAATTTCCAACCAAGTCTTCTGCCTTCCTCATTTTTTTGTTGTTTCCTTGACACTCTTAGGAGCATGTGTTGCGTTCCCAACTGTGGGCTTAGATTTCAGAATTAACTACTCTGCTTAGTCTCCTGCCTTTTATCTATTCACCTTTCAGTTTGTGAAATTACCTTTCTTTCACATTCTCTTTTTTCTTGAGAGTTAATAGATTAAAATCTCCTTTAAGACGGAGAAGGAACTAAGGTAAAGAATGTGTTCATTGGACCATTTTTAACTGTGTCAGGGACAATTGATTTCTCTATTATTGTTGTCTATTTATTGTTATTTCTTGTTATTTTGTATTACTTTTGTAAGGTTGGAGGTACTTCAGAAGGAATCATGGATTTACCATGACTAAGCTGATATTATATTCTTACTCTAATTTTTTAATTGAGGTATAACTGACATAAAACATATAGTTTCAGGTGTAAAATGTAATGATTCAATATACTGTATATATTGCAAATTGATCACCAGTATAAGTCTAATTAACATTCAACACCATACATAGTTGCAAATTTTCTTTTTCTTGTGATGAGAACTTTAAGATTTACAGTTGACCCTTGAATAGCATGGGTTTGAGCTGTGCATGTCCACTTATATGCAGATTTTTTTTCAGTAGTAAATATCACAGTACTACATGATCTGCGGTTGGTTGAATCTGTGGATGTGAAACCAGTGATACTAAGAACCAACTAGAAATTACATTTGGATTTTCTACTTCATCTCCATGTCCCTAATTCCTGGTTGTTCAAGGGTCAACTCTACTCTCTTAGCAACTTTCAGATATGCAATTCAGTATTGTTATTTATAGTCACCACGCTGTACAGTACATCCCCAGGACTTATTTATTTTATAACTAGAAATTTGTACCTTTTGACCCCCTTTACCCATTTTTGCCCACTCCTCACCCTGCCCCTGGCAACCACCAATCTGTTCTCTGCTCAGGGTTTTGGGTTTTTGTTTTGGCTGTTGTTTGTTTTTTTTAGATGCCACATATATGTGAGATCATACAGGATTTGTCTTTCTTTGTCTGACTTATTACACTTAGCATAATGCCCTTAAGGTCCATCCATGTTGTCACAAATGGTAAGATTTCATTCTTCTTTATGACTGAATAATATTCCGTTGTGTATATACCACATTTTCTTCATTCATCTATTGACGGGCATTTAGGTTGCTTCCATGTCTTGGCTATTGTAAATAATGCTGCAATGAACATGGGGTGCAGTATCTTTTTGAATTAGAGTTTTTGTTTTCTTCAGATAAATACCCAGGAGTGGAATTGTTGGATCATATGGTAGTTCTACTTTTAATTTTTTGAGGAGCCTCCATTCTGGTAAGGAAGAAAGCATATTTCAGGAAAAAGAAGACTTCAGCATCTCAAATTTAGGAAGCGATTTTGCCAGATATAGGGAAATAAAGCTCTATTACTTTGGACCAGTGTTAGTTTCATTAGCTATTGGACTTAGTTCTGCCATGGACTTACATGATACTTTTTTTACTCCTTTGCATTATTGCACACATGCAACTTACTTCTGGATGGTTGCTATTTAAGTAATAGCAATGAAAGAAAAAATTGGGAACTGGAAATAATAAATTACTAGTAAAATCTTTTCTTCTAACAGAGAGAAGGAGAAAAGGATCATCGGGTACGTTTGGCAGTTGGAAATGGCATACGGAGTGACGTATGGAGAGAATTTTTAGACAGATTTGGAAACATTAAGATGTGTGAGCTTTATGGAGCTACTGAAGGAAACATTTGTTTCATGAATCACACTGGGAAAATTGGATCAGTTGGGAGAGCGAATTTCCTTCACAAAGTAAGTAAAATATTTTCTTTACAAAAGAAATATATTGAGATCTGCTAACCTCTCCTCTAGACGTTGTGCTTGTAAATTATGCTAAATATTATCACCTTTTTTTTAATTTGAGAACTTCTATAAATAACATAGTGGCCTCTAGATGAACTGTGGTGCCATAGACTATGAAAACCTCAATTATCTCCCATCTTTTCCCCCTGTCATATGGGAATAATAATAGTTAGTTCTTTTGTTCAGTTTTCAAATTTAATGATATAATGTATAAACAAGCATAGGTCCCATATATATTAATTTGACTCCATTTTCTGTTTTTAAGCCACTATTTCTACTTTCCATTCATTTTTATATCACTCAAAAATTATATGTAGGCTTCTAATATATGGTTTCCTTAAAAACTATGTCAAGATATCACTAAAATTTTTAAAGTAGCCAAAAAATTACCTTCTTAGGAGTAAAAGACAGCTAATTTCTCAATAGCAACCATGGAAGACAAAATATAGTGGACAGATATCTTCAACTTGTTTGGAGGAAATAATTATCAAAATAGAATTTATATTCAACAATAATATTTTTAAATAATAAAAATGAAAATTTTTAAAAAGTATCAAAATTTATATAACCTCAAGGGGAGATAAACAAATCCAGAATCATAGTAGAATATTTTATTTTAGCTCTTTACTATTTGATAGAACATGCAAAAAGTTTTTTCAATGACATAGTGTATTAGAATAATACAATAACTAAACTATTTGAACTAATGAACATATATAGGACACTGCATTTAAAAACTGCAGAATATCCATTATTTTTAAGCGTTTATCACACATTCACAAAGATTACAGGACTACATGGGGAATTCCAGCAAATTTCATAAGCTTGAGTATATATGGATTATGTTCTCTGACCACAGTTTAATTAAGATAGAAATGTTTAAAATAACAGCTAGATCATCTCCTATATATTTGGAAATGAAACATCTCTAAATTTCTGAGTCAACGAAAAAAATCATAATAGAAAAATAGAAATAGAAAATAATTTAAGCTGAATCATAATGAAAATGTTACATTTCAAAGCTCAGATAAGAATAGCTGAAAATTAGTGAGCTAAATATCCATTTCTGTAAGTTAATTTTAAAAAACAACTAAAATAAACTCAAAAAGTATAAAAGGAAGGAAGTAATAAAAAGCATAATTTAAAAAAGTAAAAAGAAACATTTAGTGAGGATTATCAAAAGTGATAAAAGTATAATTTTTAAAGAGTAAAGAAATAGATTCAAAGCTGGTATAAATTGCCCTAATGTTTGAAACTTAAAGAAGGTACAAACTATTTTTATAATGCGTTTTATGGGACTGTGAGGGTCTTGTTGACATTTCAGAAATACATGTGTGTTGCGAACAAAAATAATTGGGGGAAAGTAAGTGCTGATATTACCGAGTATTATTACATTCTTTACAGTTAATTTTCTCAATGGATTGCAGTGGTTCCGTTAAAAATTTGGTATTCATAATTAAAGCTTTTTGGTGAAGCTGAGTCATTCCTAAGTAATCATGTAATAGGAATACAATGAAGATTTATATTTTGTATTACTGGCTTGACCTCATTATAATTTTCTAATATCTTAAAGTCCCTGTCAGACTGTTATAATGTCCATAATGCAGGAAGTTATGATTGTCTCCAATTTATTTGGGCAACTTCTGATTTTTTTTTCTTTTTTTTTTTTTTTCAGTTTAAAATGAAAAAAAAGTATGCAATGTCATATGAATTCTAGTCTTTTATCATTTCATTTACATGTTGTTTCATCACATAGCAGGTAATCAGAAAAAAAATTGGACCAATAACTGTTTCATAACTATGTGAGGAGATTTAAGTGCGTCTCTCAAAAATTTAAACTTATTGGAGGCTTACACTTACCATCTGAGAGAGGAATCAGCCTCTAAATGGAGATAGGATGTTAAAACTGAAAGAAAAAGATGAAGCAGCAACAGAGTTCCTCTAACCCAAATGTCCTTCTTCTGTGCTATGCTTACTATTTAAATGCATGAAACTGAAGGGAGGTGTGTCCCATATACGCCCCCAAAGCAAAAAATATAAAAAATTTAGTGACAGTGCATTTGAGAGACAAATCCAAGTAAAAATTGGGGACTGCCGTCTCCTTTTCTATGCCCAGTAATAATAATTGGGAAGGAACAAACATGAAATCCATAGAGGAAATAAAACTTGAAAGAAAGGGAGAAAATGAATTTAAATAAAAAACAGCTAAAAATATATGAATGAATATCAAAATAATAAGTCCCCCCAAATGGCCAGAAAATGTTTAGAACAACAATTTCCCATAGGTTCAAAAAATTGTAATAATATTCTCTTTAAACATAAGAGCTCAAAGGAAAATGCAAGGAAATCATAGATCAACAAATGGAGTTGGAAAGTAGGCATGCTCAACCCAAAGGAAAAAGAATAAAAGGGAAAAATGAAAATATTACAGAGTTGAACACCACACTGAAGAACTTAAAAATAAACAGGACTGAAAACATTGTTAGCAAGATGGATGGGATTAAGGAGTCACACAGATGTAAAGAATAAGCAAATAATAATATAAAATAAATTAAAAAGGTAAATTTTGAAAGCATAGACAATGATCTGACATGTGCTTCATTCATGTTCTGGTAGAAGAAAACAAATCAAAGTGAAAAAAACTATTTGAAACCTAATAGAAGAAAACTTCCTGAAAATAAAGATTTGAATCTTTAGCAAAAGAGCACATTATGTTCCGGGGGAAAAAATATGGTACAGAATGATCATCAGGAAATATATATATTCTGGTGAAATTACTGAACGTAAGTTGAAGAACCATAAGAAGATGCTAAGGCAGAAAAAGCAAAAGATGTACAAAGTATATGGTGAAGATGGGAAATGTCTCAGGCATCTTTCAAAACAAAAACATTACACTCAGTGCCCCCCCAAAAAGAGCGTAATGTTTTCACCTAAGAATTTTAGTTCTAACAAACTTGTCCTACAAGTCCAAGGCAACAAAGTAGTGTTCTCAAACTTTTAAGAAATCAGAGAATATAATTCCCATGTACTTACAGGAATATACTACTTCTTTATATTCATTGAATGAAAAATTCTAGTGAACCTGAAGATAAAGCAGTTTAGAAATTGAAGGAACCACCTTCAGTTGAAAGGTTTGCTTGAATCCACTTAAATATAGAGGATTGAAAGGCTCTGAATTATGTTTATAGATCAAATGGAAGTATAAATCCTGACACTATAAAACTACTTACAACTAAAAAAAATGAGAATTGTGTGGGAGGAGAGAAGAAGGTATAAGTATTGATTATCTCATCTTTTATGGTGGTAAATCCATAGATACAAAGTAAAGATAAAGTATGAGACTTATTAAAAAGGTTCCTTTTGCTCACATTTGTATAAACTTTTTTTATTGTCTTAAAGTAGGCATCTTTTAGAGACTAAGAAATTTAGCCAACTGTGAAGTTAAAAAACAGTTCACGTGGGACCACCTTCACATCTAACATCAGTTGCAGCTTGGGAGTCCCTAAGACCACCTTTAAGTTTGATAATTCACTGGAAGGAACACAAAACTCACCAAAAGCCATATAATAGTTACAGTTTATTACACCTAAAGGATATAGATTAACATCAGTCAAGGGAAGGAACGTCAGTCAAGGGAAGGCCAGGGTAGAATCCAGGAGGGTACCAAATGCAAGGCTTCCAGTCGTCCTCTCCTGTGAAGTCAGGAGGATATTACTCTCCTGGAATTGATGTGTGACAATACATGGAGTATTGCCAACTCAGGAAGCTCACCCAGCCTTGATGTCCAGAGTCTTTTGCGGGGGCTCAATCTTTTAAATCTATTTGGCTGCCTCTGTGGTCAACCTCCACCTCCAGTCCCTCAGGAGGTCAAGCTGGGTGACCCAAAGCCCCAACCCTGCATAACATTATTGGCATGGCTCAGAGACCCACTCTCAATCATAGAGTTACTATCTGGTTGCCCAAGGTCCTTAGGCAAATAAAAAGTCCTGTCCCTCATGACATTGTGAGAGATTATCTCCCAGAAGCTGAGAGCAAAGGCCAGGCCTCTAATTAAATTTGTGGTTAAAGTTAAATTCTTTGACCCCATAGGGACTGGTATCTGTTATGCTAAACACACATTTTAGTTTAACTTTGGTTCCATTTTCTTTTGTTAAATTCAAGAAAATTTAAATTGATTGCATTTACTAGAATGGTGTGGTTTCATTTTTCATAAATTATTTTACTAATCAGTTTCATACCTTTCCCTCTATTGATTTAAATGCATTTGTAATGATTGTTCATCAAATGACTTTCTTTATATATATTTATAATGTTTCCAGTATGCCTGACACAAGTGAGCACAGTGAACAAAACGCACATAAATTCCTGCCCATGTGCAGGTCATGCTCTATTGAGGAAGACAGAAAACAGACGAGATCAATAAATAAAATACAGTCTATAGCACATACTCATTAGTGCAAAAGAGGAAAATTAAACAGGGAAAGGAGATTGTGTGTATGTGCATGTGTATTGGGAGGCGTTTTTTGAAATTTTAGATAGAATGGCCAGGGATCACTTTGTATTGAGAATATATTACACCATGTTAAGAATGGTTTACTTTTGGTTAAAATTTGGGGAAATTTAACTTTTTCTTCTTATTTTTCTGTTTTACTTGATTTTTAAAAAATGATTATTTTTTAAATACGAGTCTGCAAACCATTCAGAAAACTATTCTGTTGCATAATAGTGCATCCTAGAAATGAGTATTCATAATGTCCCAAGTCTATGTAATATTACATGTTACTATAGGTATATAAATGTATATTTATGATAGGGAGAGAGATGATAAGTTTATGAGTGTGTGTGTTTGTATATTTTAAGGGTCTTCTGTTTAAGGAAACAGAGAAACCACCCTTTACCTATGGTGAGGGATAAATGAGCCTGTACTGTATAGGTCAAAGCAATGTAGTATAACGCTGAGGCAAAAAAATCCTGAATTCGAATCACTGTACCTAGGGCTCTAGCTCCAGCTCTGCCACTACTTGACTTTTTGACTTTGACAAGTCACTTTCTTCTGGATTCAAAGTCTACTCATTTATTTATAGAGGAAATAATTTTTGTGTTCCCTTTCTAACTTCTAAATTTACAAATCTGAATATGCAAAAGCATACAGGTATGTGTGGGAACTCCAAGGGCCAGTGTGCACAGTCACATAGATGTATGCTGTACAGTTCTGGGGACCCATTTGTCTAGACTGTTACAAATGAGAACCCCTGCAGCTGTGTTCTGGCCATGTATACCTCTTCCCATACCTATACCTGTATGTGTATGTATACTATACATTTAGGAGATATTGAAGTGTGGCATCTGTTTCTTTATTTGTGTTATTGTAACATAACCGTTTTTGTAACCTCATGGGTCCTCTTGAAGGCAGGAAAAAAAATAGAAATCCTTCTAGCTGAGACTTAATGCTCTGATCCAGGCTACTTCTAGAAGGTGCTGTGATATATTTAAATTTCATTTGTATTATAAAATTACTCAATTTCTGACCATCAAGTCCCCTGTATCTGATAACAGGCACACTGAACAGTGATTTGGTGTGGAATGAATCTTACCCATGCGTGTGGTTGCCAAATTAATGTAAAAGAAATAATGTTAAAGATGATATTACCAGTTGCTGGGCAAATTTTTCAAAATATAAAGCATGTTAAAACACAAGAGAGTAATAAACAGGACTCTGTTCTAGTTTGGCCGAAATGATAAATGCAGTTCCGGAACCTCTGGAATCTTTCTTTTGACCAGTCATTAGGCAAGTAGCCAATATCCTGTTAGCCCAATTACAGACAAAGACCAACAAGATGCAAGCTTGCATTTTAATAAGAATCTTTATGTCAAGAGTAACAGTTTTTTTGTTTTGCTGTCTCTTTCATTGGCCCTCATCTTAAAATAGGATAATATTAATTTCTACCTTATAGGGTTTTTGATGATTAAATTAAAAGCTCTTAGCACAGTGACTGAGACACAGTAAGTACTCAATCAATATTAGTTGCTCTCAGACTTCCCTGGTGGCACAGTGGTTAAGAATCTGCCCGTGAATGCAGGGGATACGGGTTCAATCCCTGATCCGGGAAGATCCCACATGCTGCAGAGCAACTAAGCTCGTGTGCCACAACTACTGAGCCTGTGCTCTAGAGCCCATGAGGCACAACTACTGAAGCCTGAGCGCCTAGAGCCTGTGCTCCACGGCAAGAGAAGCCATCTCAATGAGAAGCCCGCACACCGCAACAAAGAGTAGCCCCCATTGCCCCAACTAGAGAAAGCCTACATGCAGCAATGAAGACCCAATACAGCCAAAAATAATAAATAAATAAATTTATTATATATATATATATATTAGTTGCTCTCATTTGTATTTTAATTCAAACAATGAATTGTGATTGTAGTTACATGCTGACTTTCCTGAGATGTTTGTTTAGTCTTTGATAATAAATTATACTATTACATTTATCTCATTAATTTGATTCATATTTTCCCATTTGTTCTTTATTTGTTTCTCTCCTTCTCCTCATGCTCCTCCTTCTCTCTTTCTCTCCTTTGTTTGTCCTTCCTAATTATTTTTTCTCACTTCATTTTATCACCTCCATTTTACTTTAGTATGTGCTGGTTCAGCTTAATAAGATTGCTTGTTTAATTGATTGGGAAAACCTCAATTTTCTTATGCATGAAATGAAGGAGTTGGATTGAACCAACCTGCAGTTCTCTCCCAGGGTCAGATTTTGAGGATCTGTGAATCTGCATGACATGGTAATATGAACGTTACAAGAGCAGAGGAGCTGGAACTATTGGGGGTCAAGGAGAGATGTCCAATTAGCTTGTTTCCTGATGTGATGAGGATGTTCCAACAAATTTCCATCTTACACCACAACTGTGTACAGAAGTACTGAGGGTTAGTTTAAGGACATTAAGTTGAAAGGCCTGGGGAAAAGGTCTAAGTAAGTGACAAAAACAAGTACTTTTGAGGCATCTAGTCCCTTTACAAGGGATGGTAAGTTAAAATACACAACACAATCCTTGCATTCACATAGTTGACATTTTAGTTCTATTAAAACTTTCCATTTCAAGGGATGTTTGAAAGATTGCAAAAAAGAGAAGGCAAGAAAGTGTCCTCTTAACTATAGTTAGCAGAGTATGGATTTCGTGCAGGGATTGCTTCCTGGTACTCAAATTAGGGGAGTTCCCTGGCTGTCCAGTGGTTAACATTTTGATCCCTGGTCGGGGAGCTAAGATCCCACATGCCTCGGGGCCAGAAAACCAAAACATAAAACAGAAGCAATATTGTAACAGATTCAATAAAGACTTTAAAAAATGGTCCACATCAAAAAAAAGAAAAAACTTAAAAAGAAAAGATTAGAATTAGTAAGGCTTTTCTAAGGTAAGGTGCAACATAAAAGAAGTGAAAGTAAATGCCAGTACATGAGCGCTGGTTACTAACACCTTCAGTTTTGATTTTTAAATATTTATTTAACTTTTTACCAGGAAAGCTTACTTGTTTTAATAAATCCACATTCTAATTCTGTATTTCAATTGACTGAGATTTAAATCTACTACCAGGAGATGTCATTGCACAAATAAATAACTAAATCTTGTTTTTGTTTCATTCTGTTTTTTGCAGCTTTTTTTCGCTTTTGACTTGATAAAGTATGATTTTCAGAAAGATGAACCCATTAGAAATGAACACAGCTGGTGTAGTCGTGTGAAAAAAGGTAAGATTCTTGTATTTGAAGATGTCTCCTCAGGCAAAGTTCTTGAATTTCTCTTTAATTACTGAATTTAGAAGAGAAAGAGTGGTTATTTCTAATATGTGACTTATTTGGAATTTTAATTCAGGTAGAATGGTTTAATTATTAGAAGTTAGAGGCCCCACATGGGTCACTCAGATGGTAATTACGAAAATTTAAAAGTGATTACTGTGGGCTTATAGTTCTCTTAATCCACCACTCTTACAGTGGCATATGTCTGATGTCCTGTACCACCAAGATATAATATAAAAATGCATGGCAATTTATGATTCTACGTATAGTGGAAAGTGAGACAGACTTGGATTCAAATGTGGGCTCTCACACTTAGAAACTGTCCAACTTTGGGTAGGTCACTCAACCTGTCTGAGTCTCATTTTCTTCATAGGCAGAGTAGAGGTAGCAGTGTTTCTTTCGGGAAGTGATTGTTGATAGTTTAATGAGATGATGTATACAGAGCCCTCCTGAGGGCCTGTCATGTGGCCAGTTACCTCCCTCCCTTTCTCTTCTTCCTCCCACTCCCCCTCCACCAGGCTAGTCTTTCTCATAGTTTTGGGTTAGAAATTTTAATGAAAGCAAGTGCCCCAGTTAACGTGCGGCTGCATATTATCAATCTAGAACATTAAATGTAGAGATGTGCCCTTAGAATTGGTTTGAGATCCAGTCTGAAAGAATCAGGCCCAAGTTACTTTTTACTGCCTCAGAATATGTTTAAACTACATTTCAGAGATGACTTCAAATATGGAGATAAAGGTCACAGACCCGGGTTTCTTTGTTTTGGTTTTGGGGTTTTGGTTGTTTTCCTGGTAGCTGAAAGATTGGACAAAAATATAAGCCTTGTCTTTTAAAAAGCAAATTTCCCAATCCTCTGAATTTCAAGAGCATTTATCAAATATCTTTCTCTAATTCAACTCTATAGACAGCATCTAAGAAAAAAGTCACTTCTAAGGAGATTGTAAAGAACTTTATTTAAACACTCTTTTCTAGTGTGTTTTATTTATTACAATTACAATAATATCTGATATTGGAACTTGAATCCCAGAACTGCTCATGCAACCTCAGGGTTTTTCAAAAACAGATTGTCCCCAAATATCTGCTTTACAATTTTGTAATTCTCATTATGGATTGCTCAATTTTATTTTACATTAAAGCATTGTGTCTTTAATAAAGTATGCCTGGGAGGGAAAGATAAGTATACACTCTGACCTTTTTAAGCATTTGCAATAATTAATTTGTCAGTGAAGAAACTATCACCTGTGTCCTGAAGAAGAAAAATAAAGAACATAAATTTTAAGGGAAATATAAGAGGCTTAGAAAATTCTGAAATGTATATAGGGGATGTAGATGGATGGGATATGCGAGGGAGGACAGCCTTTGGAGTCAGATGGACCTGGTTAAAAACATTCCAACTTCAACATTTTGCAGCTGTGTAATATTGGGCAAATTACTTTTTCTTCCTCAATTTCACTTGTAAAAAGAATACAATATGAGGCCCTGTCTTACAGGTTTGTGATGAGGATGAGATGGGATACATATGTAAAGTGCTCAGAATAGTGACGGGTACCCAGAGAGTGCTCAATAAGTGTAACAATGGCAGTGATTATGCTAACGATGCTAATGATGGTGTCCGTGATGACAGTGACAGTGAGGGGTCCCTGCTGAGTCAGGGCAGGCTAGTTTTGGCCAGTGGTATGTGTGCCCTTGGAACCCATAATGTCCAGAGGAGTGGGAGCAATAAGAATGGAAAAGAGAGTGTTAAAATGACATAAATCGCTTTAGAGTTTGCTGGAATACAGCCTTATCTAACCCATCACATAGATGTTAGTTTTCTTCACAGTGACCAAAACAAGTCAGCAATGGCCTTGAAATCTTCTGGGGAAGTGATTGCTGGTCCCCTTTGTCTTCTACTCTTAGTAGTTTTTTACCTTGTTGATAGCTGGGCAGTATCTTGATTAACTTGAAAAAGTCCGATTAAAAATTATTTTAAATAATGTGTCTAAATGTAATTAAAATGAATAAATTTCATGGCTTATCTCCTGTCCATTGAGGATTTCCAGAGTAACATTCCAGAGGAATAAAACATATTCTTAAGCTTCTAATAACATATGTATTAAATCAGAGATAATATTGTACAGAAAAATCATAGGGACTTGAATTTGAGTTCTAGGTCCATTCCTTTTTATCTGTTGGACTTTGCTAACATACTTCCTTCTTCTGGACCCTAGTGCCTTCCCTGTGAAATTGGGATTATAATGATCAATTTCAAAAGATTTCTTTGAAAAATTAATAAGGTGACAGTTGCATTTCTCTTGGGGCTTGCTCCATAGTAAGTGCCCAATAAATAAATATTGCTACCATCATAATCTTATTTAAAATTATTATTGTAGTTGTTATTTATATAATTATCATTATTATCAGTGTTAGAATCTACATCTTCAAAAAAAGTAGCCATTGCTGTATCCACCCAGGATGTAAAATAAATTTAATATTCCTTTCTTTATATTCAATTTCCTTTTTCTTAGTTTTTCCAAAGTGATTTGTGCTTTGGCAGTCCGTGAAATGGTGTTAGATTTAGGCACCCAGAGTAATTGATGTCAAATATAATAAAAATAAGTTCAGAGGAAAGTAATATAAGCTACACTGGATGTGTTGGTCATATGTAACTTAGGTACATGCATGGTGTGTGTAATAATAGTTTTAATCAAATCACTGAAAATACCTCTCTCCCAGGGGAACCTGGACTTCTCATTTCTCCAGTGAATGCAAAGAATCCCTTCTTTGGCTATGCTGGAAATAGGAAGCAAACAGAAAAGAAATTGCTTTGTGATGTTTTTAAGAAGGGAGATGTTTACTTTAACACTGGAGATTTAATGGTCCAAGACCAGGAGAATTTCCTTTATTTTTGGGACCGTATTGGAGACACTTTCAGGTATGAAATAGCGTCGGTTGCAAAGCTTGCTCCATGATTGTGAACCCTGCTCTGAGTGAGGCTCTGTGGAAACATTATACACCACCTGCTGCCTACCTTCAGGGAACGGAGAGCTTTTATCTCAATAATGTCTCCCAGTTTAAAAATTCACTGCCCATCTGTTTCTAGATTGAAACATAAGTTACATTTTGATGTCATTTTTGTAATTATCTTAACGAATCTTTTGGGTCCAAATCAGTGAGCTCCTTTTTTTTTAGCATATGATACAGGCAGGCTGATGTGAAGTCTAAATGGTAGGGTTAAAACAGAAAACCAATTTAATCAAATATGGTCTAATTCTTGACCTAATGGCAAAAATAGTCAAACAGCAAAATTTCCCTTTCTTATATTTGCTTTTTTAATTCCTTAGGGTTATTTTAGGCTTATGAATTTATTTTGCTTTACTAATCAATGACGATAGAACAGTAGAGGACAGACAGTAGACAGTCCAAAAACGTTGAATGAATAAATGAATTATATTTCCTCACCTTCTTTGTGTCATGTTAGGAGGTCACCTTATGTAAAATCTTTTTTTTTTTTTTTTGTGGTACGCGGGCCTTTCACTGTTGTGGCCTCTCCCGTTGCGGAGCACAGGCTCTGGACGCGCAGGCTCAGCGGCCATGGCTCACGGGCCCAGCCGCTCCGTGGCATGTGGGATCTTCCCGGACCGGGGCATGAACCCGTGTCCCCTGCATAGGCAGGCGGACTCTCAACCACTGCGCCACCAGGGAAGCCCGTCAATTCATTTTAATTAAAACATTCATATGCACTAAAAGAGCCAAAGGGGTTAATTCCTAGAAATTAAAGGGGGTCAGTACACCAAAAGACAACTATAGCTTTCCTTTCAGTTTTTTCTATCATTAGAGATAGAGAATGCTTTCTTTGTACTTCACTGTTATTATATTACAAAACAAAGAGGGATTTATTGTTATCTTATTTTTTATGACATATTAAAAAAAACCTTTTACAGTAGCAGTTGATACCAATGAGACACAGATAATGTAATTTTAAATAAAAAACAGATACTGATGTAATTTTAAATAAAAAATAGATACCGACTTTGTTGACTTCTCAAAAAAGTTCTTCCTTAGAAATGTTTTTCATTTTGAAAACTGCCATTATTTTTTATTATTAGGTGCTTGCACAGAGCCAAATGCAAGACACTAAAACTTAAAGCTGGGCACCTCATTCTTCAAGTATAGGTAACTAACTGGAACTTGTTCTTTGTTTAGATGGAAAGGGGAAAATATTGCAACCACAGAGGTTGCCGATATTGTTGGAATGTTGGATTTCATACAGGACACAAATGTCTATGGTGTGGCTGTACCAGGTATGAATATGTTTCAGGTTTGGAAATGGTTCTCAGAATGTGCCACTTTCCTTTCACTTTACAACAATTTTATTAATTCAGCATTTCATTTTTCACATATTAAAATAAATATCTTAGTTTTGGGTGGCAAGTAATGTCCTAGACCAAGCTAGCAAACTTCATGGTCACACCAGGGGAAAGGTACCCACTGCATTTTAATGTATGTGTGTATTTCTAAGCAGATCTTGAAAACTCTGATCAGTGACTCACTGCTAGAATATTTACAGCTTTTCAATGGTCTATTATTTTTCTCTTGATGACTAGAGTTTATACATACTACTAAATAGGAACATGTTCTAATTTAAATGTTTAATAACACTGACTTGTAGTTAAGTTGAATCTTTTTCAGAAATTATTTTAAAATGTGGTTGGCCTCATTTATCGTTATAAATATGCCTATGAGGATTGTCTCACATTGGTGAAAATGGCAAAGAAAAGTGACCAACTTGAAATCACAGGACAGCTATTCCCCTTTACTGCCTTTTTTTTTTAAACAAATGACAGTATTTTCCAATTAATGTTTGTAGGTGCAGGGGACACTGAGTGTGGGAATGTTTGGATAGGGGGGCAAAGAAAGAGGATATTAACTCTAATAGACAGGTACTGGGTGCTGGGAAAATGCTACAAGAGATTCCAAAGCCCTGGAAAAAAGGTGGCATGATAAACAGTAAGCAATCTGTGGAATTAGTTGTGGAAATACCCGCCTCTAGTTTCTTAACTTGAATATATTGAATAATACCCTTTATTTTTTGCATTGATGCTTAACATGGACATTTCTCTAAAATATATTTGCCTTTAAAAAATGTTTCCTCTTAATATTTTATAATAATAGTGGCAGGATGCATATTATGGGTCACTTATGGTGTTTTCTATTCCATCTATTTTAAAATGTTTCTGTAGTGTAAACAATTAAACATAGACTCTGTACTTCCTTTCTCCTAAATCATTTCTAGGGAGTAAATCATATGCCCGGAAAGACCCGCTCATTTATGCTACTGTTGCATTGTTATTACTGCAATGGATGTAATGTCTATATTTGTAACAATTAGTGTGTAATTAACTGGATTTTTTAAAAAGTTCACCTACCACTTGTAAAACTGATGTTATTACAAACTTTTTTTTTCAGATTATGAAGGAAAAGCAGGAATGGCTTCTATAACTTTAAAACCAAATATGTCTTTAGACTTGGAAAAAGTTTATGAACAAGTTGTAACATTTTTACCGGCTTATGCCTGCCCACAATTTTTAAGAATTCAGGTAATTTTACCTACCCATAAAATTTAAGACCAGGAATCTGGAGATGGTTTAGTTATAAAATAATATTTACCGCTTAGATAATAGGTGCATTTTATTTTTATTAGAAAATTTCAAGAACAGTGAAAAGCATTGGGATGCTAATTTATGCCATATTTGAAGCCTAATTGTAGAAGGGAGGACAATAAAATGCTAGGAAGTCTTTGTCGTCGTCTTACTTGTTGCTCTCCTCTTCAATCAGATAAATGAGGGTCCCAGTGATGGTGGCAAGCAAACCCAAATCTTAGACATGCCTTCATGCTTTGTGAAGACATTTGGTGCTGTGTACCTAAAATTAGGTTCCACCAAGCTAACATCAAAGTGTCTGCAGGATGTGTGTAGACCCTCAGGGCAATTGGCTTTAAGCAATTTTGCCTTTAATTTTTTGTTTGTTTGTTTTTGCGGTACGCAGACCTCTCACTGTTGTGGCCTTTCCCGTTGCGGAGCACAGGCTCCGGACATGCAGGCTCAGCAGCCATGGCTCACGGGCCCAGCCGCTCCGCGGCATGTGGGATCTTCCCGGACCGGGGCACGAACCCGTGTACCCTGCATCAGCAGGTGGACTCTCAACCACTGCACCACCAGGGAAGCCCCTGCCTTTAATCTTTTAGCTTCATTCTGTCCAGTCTCCTTCGGGGACCTTATATTTTGCAGGAATTCTGAACTCACTGGTTTTGAGAGTTGGGCTTTCTCTTGTTAGGCTGCTGGAGTAAAGTCCAATAAAAAGGAAACAAAATTTCTCAGCTCCTGGGTAACTCTACCTGCTCATTTATCCAGCCATTTATTCATTTAATATTGTGCCTCAAATATAATTTCCCAAAGCTAGTCCTCATCATCTCTTAACATCCAATCACATAGAACTTTTCTGGATATGTTTGTCATATCACTGTTACATCCCTGATAGAGCAATAGCTGACTTAATATTCTTTTTTAAAGCATTTGCTGGGTAATCCTTGTGGCCAAGTCACTGCTTGGCCAATGAGACACATCATCTAAACTGTCATAAATACATATTCCATTTACATAATATTTTAAGAGCTTTTACATATATTGTCTCATTATTTTCATAGCAGTCCTCTGAAATAACAAAGGTAGCTACATATGAAAAAGAAGTAACATGGTTTTAATTGAAATTTTTGAAATAATTGTAGATTCACCTGCATTTGTAAGAAATAATACAGAGAGATCCTGTGTAAATGATTACAAACAGGATATTGACATTGATACAATCCACTCATCTTATTAAAATTTCCTGTTTTACTTGTACTCATTTGTGTGTATGTGTGTATTAAGCTCTATACATTTTTATTACCTGTGTAGCTTCATGTATCAATGACCATAGTCAAGATATGGACAATTCCACCACCACAAGGCTCCCTCACGTTACCCTTTTATAACCACACCCAGCTCCCTCCTGCCCCTCCCATCTTGCCCCAGAAAGAATGGATTTTAATTCTTAGTAGAGTAGAAAGTTGATGGATCAAACAATATTTTAAACATTTTCCTCCAAGGGCAACTTAAAATTCACTGTCGTTAAGCAGAAGAAATATTTTGTCACAGGACTCCTCTGTAAGATTAAATCAGTCTTGTACAAATTTAGAAAATATTTTAGGATCATTAAACACCTACAAGAACTTGGCCCATGAGTGTTACGTTTATTACAGTATTTACTATAGTTAGCACTATGAATGACACTTAGTTGGCACTAAAAGTATTATTATTATTATTTTTTTTTAAAAGATGTTGGGGTAGGAGTTTATTAATTAATTTATTTTTGCTGTGTTGGGTCTTCATTTCTGTGTGAGGGCTTTCTCTAGTTGTGGCAAGTGGGGGCCACTCTTCATCGCAGTGCGCGAGCCTCTCACTATCGCGGCCTCTCTTGTTGTAGACCACAGGCTCCAGATGCGCAGGCTCAGCAGTTGTGGCTCATGGACCTAGCTGCTCCACAGCATGTGGGATCCTCCCAGACCAGGGCTCGAACCCGTGTCCCCTGCATTAGCAGGCAGATTCTCAACCACTGCGCCACCAGGGAAGCCCCGGCTCTAAAATTATTTAATGAATTATAATAAATGATCTGATATAAGCAATGCAAACATATAAGTTACTTCTGACAAAATGAATAAGACAACTATCTTATTAAAGATCTGTTTAGCACAAATTTAAAAAGGATTCTTTTTAGCAATAAATTTACAAAAAATTTTTAAATGTGATATTACTGAGTATGGCTGAGATGAAATTAAACTGGTCCTTTCATTTTGCTTCTGGGAACACAAATTGTTATCATCTCTCTTGAAAATAAGTTGGTAAATATGTGATCGTGCTCTTAGAATTTGCATATATTTTGATTTAGTAATTTCATTTCCAGAAATTTACCCTTAGGACATAATTAAAGATGTACAAATGTTATATATAAAATGTTATTATTTATGTAGTAAAATTTTTTAATATTCTCTATATAAGTTCAAGAATAAGAGTAAGGTTAATTAACATATATAATTAGATGAGATCCTATGAAACCATTAAAAAGTGCCATTTTGATGAAAATTACCTAACCTGGAGAAACATACCAGGTTAATTTTTTTTTTTTAAAGAAGGCAGACTGTCAAATTGTATAATGTGAACTAATTTTTTTAAAAAGAGAAAAGAATATGTGTTTTTACACAGTTACATCTCATTCTGTGATGACAGTGTTGGGTAGAGGATGAGAGCAGGGAAGAAGGTTCAAAGAGAGGTTGACTTAGTTGCATTCGTTTGGAAGGATGCATAAAAATGGCCAAACTATTCATAGAACCTTGTATGGACCCTGCATGTCATCTGACTTAAAACAAGGTTGCTTCCCTATGCCTGAAACTACCACAGAGATAATATCCTTGTCTCCTTTAAATTTCTTAAAGCAAAGATTCTTAAACTTTCTCGATTCATAACGTCTTTAGTGTCTTAGTAATTAATTCATGGCACTCTTGGGCCAAAACAAATACCTAAACATTCATTTATTCAGTACTTAGGGCAAAGCAAAATAACTATTTAGGTCTAATAAATTAGTTGCTGTTTGAAAAAATAATGCATATAAATGGAAAGAAAAATGATTTTATTTCATATTTAAATAACCACATGTATTAAGGAGATGTAAGTTGGGCATTGCACAGCTCCTCAAATGTTGGAATGAGATTGTGCTGAACAGGGCCAGACTAATTCCATAGTCCACCTTGACTTTTGGTTATACCTGCTTTTTATCATAGCAACCACCAAAAACCCTGTTTCTCAAAGATGTGACATCATTGAAAACAATGTATCATAAACTAATATTGAAACTGAACTACCTTGACCAAGTAGTTGGTAGTGTGACAACAGATGTCACTGGGTTTACCTTGAAAATTTTAAATATCCTATGGGGACTCTGGCAATTCACTGAGGTACTATGAGGCACCTCAGTGCATAGTTTGGGAACCCAAGTTTTAGATCATTCCTTACCCCCTCTGGTTCTTGCAGTATTCTGCCTTATGGAATAGATTGCTGTCTTTTATAGCTTTTACCTTCTTGCCGTCTAGTAGCATTCTTAGTACATAATATTGCCTTGACATTGGATTGAAGAGATAAACTTATATGTTTTAGACATATTTGTAATCAGTTATTAACTATATTCATAATTCTTACATGTTGAATGAAGCTCACAGGAAAATCAAGGTAAAGATTTAAATGTTCTAAAGAGCATTTTAAAATTTCTAATATTAAATTATTAGTAGTGAAAATAGAGATGGTCACTGGATATAAAAATGCTTTCATTAAATATTATAGTCTATATTGTTGAATATTTTATTTGTATATTATACATAATATTGACTGACTCCACTAATCCTGGTCACTGTTTTATAGGAAAAGATGGAAACAACAGGAACATTCAAACTACAGAAATTTCGGTTGGTGGAAGAAGGATTTAGTCCACTGAAAATTTCTGATCCACTTTACTTCATGGATAAGTTGAAAAAATCATACATTCCATTGACCAAAGAAATTTATGATCAGATAGTATTAGGGAAGATTAAACTTTAAGCTTTTTTATATATGGGATTTTCCTATGCTGCTTAGGAGAAGTGAAAGGGAGAGTATGTGATTCTTTAATATGAAATGGGGAGAGGGAACTGACATTAAGCATGTGCTATATTTCCTTAACATGCAACAAGTTTTCTTTAATTAAGTACTAAATTTAATTTGTTTTAATTGATAACAAACTTTGGGTGATTATTCTTTTTACCTATTTGGGATTCAGTGCATAAGTAAATATCTGCCTTAAAGTTTTTAAATAATTAATAAGTGGTTAACAATTTAGACATCTGCTAAAAATTTACTTATTAATAATTAAATTTTCTAGTTTTGAGTAAAGGGTTAAATTTTAATCAAATATTTGATTTTTATGTGCCCTGTCCTATAACTCAATAAAACCATCTTTATTAATATGAGTTTTGAAGTTTTGTTTTGATGTTTTTAATTGTAAATATTCATTCAAAGGAAGGTAACTAACTAAATGCATGCACTCCTGTCTCCCTTATCCTAAAATCACATTAAGATGCTAGAAGAAATGTAAAAATATGAAACAACAAAGCACAAAAACTGGTAAGCCCAAAGCATTTAGGAATTTTTGGAAGATACATAAATGGGATCAAATTGATGCTAAAATCCAACAGAGCTGTAGGAACCACTAATAATACAGGGAAAGAATAGACTAGACTAGGACCCATGTGTTAACACTAAGATCAGAGGCATAAAGGCTTTGAGTGTGAACAGGTTTTTGAGTAGTTAACTGGGAAGTGTATCATAAAGATAGTGTAATAAGCACAATGGTACTTATCTCCATGTGGAAGCACCAGCCTCCAGTGTTTGCCTCAAGCCAAAAACATATAAGAGACTCTCTTACCAAAGTGAGCTAACTTCCATGGGAGGGGGTGGTGGAGTTGGACTAAGAAGCAGAGTAGGGGACAATGACGACTGCATCAGCCTAAGTGGGCCTCCATTTTCAAGTGGTTTCTGGATGTTGCCGTGGGAGCTGCAGTCGTCTCAGACCCGATCGGTGGCGGCAGCTCGTGTGTGCGCTCCTGCCGTGTTCTGGATCGAGCGGCAGCGGCAAGACCTGGCAGGGTGAACCAGTGTCAGCTTGGCCTCTTCGCTCACCTGGACCCTGCCCCTGGGCTAAGTCGTCAACATGAGCGGCAACAACTTGGATGCGAACGACGAGTTTGATGAGCAGTTGTGAATGCAAGAATTGTATGGAGACACCAAGGACTGTGATACCCAGAAAGATCCCAGTGGAGAAACCAATTCTTTCAGGCAGCAGCTGACTGACACCCCGTATGAATGGGACCTGGACAAGAAGGCTTGGTTCTGCAAGATCACTGAAGATTTTATTGCTACATATCAGGCCAATTATGGATTTTCTAATGATGGTGCATCTAGTTCTACTGCGAGTGTCCAAGATGTCAGTGCTAGGACTACAGAAGAACCTCTGCAAAGCAAAACTCCCAAACCCAGTTATCCCAAAAAGAGGGGAGAAAAAAGAAAGGCTAAATCAGGATGGTTTCATGTTGAAGACAGAAATACAAATGTATATGTGTCTGATATGCCTCCAGACATTACAGTGGATGAATTTATACAGCTCATATCCAAGTTGTGCATTATTATGAGAGATCTTCAAACAAGAATTTAAGGTCAAGCTTTACAAAGATAATCAAGGAAATCTTAAAGGAGATGGACTTTGCTGTTATTTGAAGAGAGAATCTGTGGATCTCGCATTAAAACTTTTGGATGAAGATGAAATTAGAGACTACAAATTACATATGGAGGTGGCAAAGTTTCAACTGAAAGGGGAATATGACACCTCAAAGAAGAAGAAGAAGTGCAAAGACTACAAGAAAAAGTTGTCTATGCAACAAAAGCCGTTGGATTGGAGACCTGAGAGAAGAGCTGGCCCAGCCTGAATACACCACGAGCAAGTTGTCATCATCAAAAATACGTTTCATCATATGGATTTTGAGGATGATCCACTGGTGCCAAACGAGATCAGAGAAGACCTTCAAGTAGAGTGTTCAAAGTTTGGACAAATTAGGAAGCTCCTTCTCTTTGATAGGCACCCTCATGGTGTGGCCTCTGTGTCCTATAGGGACCCGGAGGAAGCTGGTTATTGTATTCAAACCCTCAATGGAATGTGGTTTGGTGGCCATCAAATCACTGCCCAAGTGTGTGATGGGACTACAGATTATCAGGTGGAGGAGACCACAAGAGAAAGGGAGGAAAGGCTGAGAGGATGGGAGGCTTTCCTCAATACTCCTGAGGCCAACAGAGGCCTTCAGCTTTCAAATTCCTTCTGTGCTCCAGAAGGGTGGGGCCTTCTAGAGTTAGGCATTTTTCAGAGCACCCTGGCACATCTCAAATGAATGTTCAAGAAGCCACAACTGAAATGGCATTTGAAGAACTTATAGATGAAAAGAAGTTTGAAAAAACAGAAGATAGGGGAGAAGATGAAGAAGCTGCTTCTGAAAAAGATGCTAAAAGAAGTGGCCCTGAAAAAGAGGCTGAAGAAGGCTGTCCCCAAAAAGAATCTGAAGAGAGCTGCCTCGAAAGAGACTTGAGGAAGGCTGTCCCAAAAGAGAGCGTGAAGAAGACTTCTCCAACGGAGAGTCCAGAGAAGGCAGCCCCGAGATGTAGCATGAAGAGGGTAGTCCTAAAAAAGAGTCGAAAGAGAATGGCCCTGAATGAGAGTCCAAAAAGAAGAGACCCAAAACGGATCCTGATGAGAATGGCCTTGAGCAGGAGTCTGAGGAGGAGGCCAGCCCCCAAAAGGCAGCTGAAGACAGCAGCTCAGAACAAGGGTCTGAAGAGTGCTCAGAAAAGCAATTTGAAGATGACTCTGAAAAAGAGTTAAAAGAGAACGGCCTTGAGAAAGGTTTTGAGGAAGAGGGCTCTGAAAAGGAATTTAATGAAAACATTTCTGAAAAAGAGTTAGAAGAAAATGACTCTGAAAAATCAGAATTCAAAGATGACAGCTCCAGGAAAGTGTTTGATGAAGAAGGCTCTGAGAAGGAATTTGACGAAGAGTCAGATGAGAAGGAAGAAACATGAAAAAGTATTTGATGATGAGTCGGATGAAAAAGAGGACAAAGAAGATACATAAGAAAAGGGGCTGGGAGATGCAAATGAAAAGAACGAAGAAGATGATGCAGATGAAAAGGTGTTTGAAGATTCAGATGGAAAAGAAGATGAGGAAGATGTAGATGTAAAGGAAGATGAAGACATAGATGAAAAGATGTTCAAAGATGAAGATTCCAACGAGAAGTTGTTTGATGACAATTCCAGTGACAAGTTGTTTGAAGATTCTGATGAGAGAGGGACTGCAGGTGGTTTAGGGAATGTTAAGGAGGAAGGGCCTCTGTCCACAGGCAGCAGCTTTGTCCTCAGTAGTGATGATGATGATGATGATGCTGTTTAATTCCTTAAACTTGCTTTGTAGGGCAATTCCTCCATCTCCATTTTGCCTCTGCTCCAGGGTAATTACTAGTAGTGTTACATGAACGTGTGCCTAGAGGTAGGATGCCATCAGATTAATGCAGTGAAATGTTCATGGCTACTTGTACTTAACAATTTTAAATATATGTGAATTGGCTGTTCAATTCAAACTTCATAGCGTAATACAAGTCAACTGGATCCTTGCCCTTTGTCAAATTTGTTAAGCGCATGCAGAATAATATTTTTAAAGTATTCTGATTGAAGTTTGTGATATTCAAAAATAAAAAATAAGTTGTTAATATGAAAAAAAAAGGAGGAAGTAGAGTAGGACCCAGCAGCAAACTCCTTTGCCCATAAACCTAATTCTCTGTACAACCAGAAGGAAAGTTGACTTTGCCATGTTGCCTCCACATGCTAAAAAGTTTATTTTGGTGGGAAGAGAAGTTGCAGATAGTTCCTTTTTGTCATTGTTAGGAAAACATGTGTTATAAAGTTAAAACATTTTTTAAATGTAAAGATTAACCATAAGTAGCATAGAAATAAAAGGTCACACTTTCAAATGAAAAAAAAATGAAAGAGAAATAATATCAGTTTTGCAAAAATCTGTAATTTTAAGAGAAAGAAATTTTTTAAATGAATAGAAATGGAAAAAGTTAAATAAATCTAAGGATATCCATGTTACCACTATATAAATGAGAATGGATTAATTGTCTTTATTAAAAAGTATTAAGTAAATGAAGAAATTGGCATTTAATTTTTATATTGATGATCTGGCTGTTCTTTACCTTTCCCATTAAAAAACTGTTTTGCCTTTATATTTTTAATTTAGATTAAAATGCTATAAATCTGAATGAACATTTTTTACTAATTCATAGCTCTTTAAAATCTCTGGAGACTAGATTGGGAGACAAGGTTGTGGAGTAGAAGGACACAAGCTCACCTCTTCTTGCAGAAACACCAAAATCAAAATTAAATGCTGAAAACCATCAACAAAAAACACTGGAGCCTACCAAAAAAAGGTACCATACATCCAAAGACAAGGAAGAAACCACAATGAGACTGTAAGAGGGGTGCAATCATGATAAAATCAAATTCCATACATGCCAGGTGGATGATCACAAACTGGAAAATAATTATACCACAGAAGTTCTCCCACAGGAGTAAAAGTTCTGAGCCACATGTCAGGCTCCCCAGCCTGGGGGTCTGGCAATTGGAGGAGGAACCCCCAGAGAATCTGGCTTTGAAGTCCAGCAGGGTTAGATCACAGGAATTCCACAGTACTGGGGGAAACAGAAACTCCACTCTTGGAGCATCCACACAGGGTCTCATATGTACCAAAACCCAGGGATAAAAGCAGTGAACTCATAAGAGACAGGGCCAGACCTACCTGGTAGTACTGGAGGGTCTCCTGTGGAGGTGGGGGGGTGGCTGTGGTTAGCTGCAGGGACAAGGACACTGGCAGCAGTAATTCTGGGGAATATTCACTGGTGTGAGCCCTCTCGGAGGCCACCATTTTCTCAACAATACCTAGCCCAACACAATAGCCTGTAGGCTCCAGTGTTGGGACACCTCAGGCCAAACAACCAACAGGGCAAGAACACAGCCCCACCCATCAGCAGACAGGCTGCTTAAAGTGTTCCTGAGCACACAGCTGCCTGATAAACACACTCCATGACTTGGCCCTGCCGCCCACCAGAGGGATAAGACCCAACTCCACCTACCAGTGGGCAGGAACCAGTCCCTCCCAAGTGGAAGCCTGCACAAGCCTCTTAGACAGCCTCATCCACTAGGGGAAGACAAACTACAACCTTGCAGCCTGCATAACGGAAACCACAATCACAGAAAGCCAGACAAAATGAGACAGCAGAGGAATATATCCCAGATGAAGGAACAAGATAAAACTCCAGAAGAACAACTAAGTGCAGTGGAGATAGGCAATCTACTGGAAAAAGAATACAAAGTAATGATACTGAAGATGACCCAAGATCTCAGAAAAAGATAGAGGCACAGATAGAGAAAATACAAGAAATGTTTAACAAAGACCTAAAACAACTAAAGAACAAACAAACAGATGAACGATACAATAACTGAAATGGAAACTGCACTAGAAGGAATCAAAAGCAGAGTAACTGAGGCAGAAGAACGGATAAGTGAGCTGGAAGACAGAATGGGGGAATTCACTCCACAGAACAGAATAAAGCAAAAAGAATGAAAAGAAATGGAGACAGTCTAAGAGATATCTGGGATAAACACACCAACAATTGCATGATAGGGGTCCCAGAAGGAGAAGAGTGGGAGGAAGGACCTGAGAAAATATTTGAAGAGATAATAACTGAAAACTTCCCTAACATGGGAAAGGAAACAGTCACCCAAGTCCAGAGAGAGTCCCAGGCAGGATAAACCCAAGGAGGAACACACTGAAACACATAGTAATCGAACTGACAAAAAATAAAGACAAAGAAAAAATATTGAAAGCAACAAGGGAAAAGCAAAAATAACATACAAGGAACTTCCATAAGGTTATTGGCTAATTTCTCAGCAGAAACTCTGCACGCCAGAAGGGAACAGCACAATATAAAGTGATGAAGGGGTAGAGTCTACAGCCAAGAATACTCTACCCAGCAAGGCTCTCATTCAGATTTGACAGAGAAATCAACAGCTTGACAGACAAGCAAAAGCTAAGAGAATTCAGCACCACCAGACCAGTTTTGCAACAAATACTAAAGGAAATTCTCTATGTGAAAAAGAAAAGGCCACAACTAGAAACAAGAAAATTATGAATAGAAAAGCTCACTGGTAAAGCCAACCATACAATAAAGGTAGGAAATCATTCACACACAAATATATCAAAACAAGTAATTGTGAGATGAGGAAAGCACAACACAGGATATTGGAAATGCACTTGAAATTAAAAGACCAGCAACTGAAAACAATCTTGTTTATATATAGACGGCCACATCAAAACATCATGGTAACTACAAACTGAAAATCTGTAATGGATGCACACACACAAAATAAAAGGGAATCCAAACACAACACTAAAGTTAGTCATCAGATCACAAGAGAAGAGAACAAAAGAGGAAGGGAAGAAAAAAGACCTATAAAAACACATCCAAAACAATTAACAAAATGGCAATAAGAACATACGTATCGATAATTACCTTAAATATACATGGATTAAATGCTCCAACCAAGAGATGTAGACTGGCTGAATGGATACAAAATATAAGACCTGTCTTATTTTGTACACTGTCTACAAGAGACCCACTTTAGATCTAGGGACACATACAAACTGAAAGTGAGGGGATGGAGAAAGGTCTTCCATGCAAATGGAAACCAAAAGAAAGCTGGAATAGCAATACTCATATCAGACAAAATAGATTTGAAAATAAAGACTGTTACAAGAGACAAAGAAGGAAATTACATAATGATCAAGGGATCAATCCAAGAAGAAGATATAACAATTGTTAATATATAGGCACCCAACATAAGAGTGCCTCAATACATAAGGCAGATACTAACAGCCATAAAAGGACAAAGTGACAGTAACACAATAATAGTGGGGGAGTATTAACACCCCAGTTAAATCAGTGGACATCTCATCCAGACAGAAAATCAATAAGGAAACACAGGCCTTAAATGACACTTTAGACCAAATGGAATTAATTGATATTTAAAGAGCATGCCATCCAAAAGCAGAATACATATTCTGCTCAAGTGCATATGGAACATTATCCAGGATTGATCAAATGCTGGTCCACAAAGCAAGCCTCAGTAAATTTAAGAAAATTGAAATCATATCAAGCATCTTTTCCTACCATAACGCTATGAGATTAGAAATCAACTACAAGAAAAAAAAAACTGTAAAAAACACAAACACGTGGAGGCTAAACAATATGCTACTAAACAACCAATGGATCACTGAAAAAATCAAAGAGGAAATCAGTAAATACCTAGAGACAGATGAAAATGAAGGCACAATGATCAAAAACCTATGGGATGCAGCAAATCAGTTCTAAGAGGGAAGTTTATAGCAATATAGTCTTACCTCAGGAAACAAGAAAAATCTCAAATAAACAACCTAACCTTACACCTAAAGCAAATAGAGAAAGAAGAACAAACAAAAGCCATAGCTAGTAGAAGGAAAGAAATCATAAAGATCAGAGCAGAAATAAATGAAATAGAGATGAAGAAAATAATAGAAAAGAAAAATGAAACTAAAAGCTGGTTCTTTGAAAAGATAAACAAAATTGATAAACCTTTAGCCAGACTCATCAAGAGGATTCTAAGAGACTACTACAAGCAACTACATGCCAATAAAATGGACAACCTAGAAGAAATGGACAAATTCTTAGAAAGGTACAATCTTCCAAGATTGAACCATGTAGAAATAGAAAATGTGAACAGGCCAATCACAAGTACTGAAATTGAAACTGTGATTAAAAAACTTGCAACAAAAAAAAGTCCAGGACCAGATGGCTTCACAGGCAAATTCTATCAAACAATCAGAGAAGAGTCAACACATAGACTTCTGAAACTATTCCAAAAAATTGCAGAGGAGCACTCTCAAACTCGTTCTATGAGGCCACCATCACCCTGATACCAAAACCAGAAAAAGATATCACAAAAAATGAAAATTGTAGACCAATATCACTGATGAACATAGATACAGAAACTCTGAACAAAATACTAGCAAACAGAATCCAACAACATATTAAAAGGATCATACACCATGATCAAGTGGGATGTATCCCAGGAATGCAAGGATTCTTTAATATACACAAATCAATCAATGTGATACACCATATTAACAAATTGAAGAATAAAAACCATATGATCATCTCAATAAATGCAGAAAAAGCTTTTGACAAAATTCAACACCCATTTATGGTAAAAACTCTCCTGAAAGTGGGCATAGAGGGAACCTACCTCAACATAATAAAGGCCATATACGACAAGCCCACAGCAAACATCATACTCAGTGGTGAAAAACTGAAAGCATTTCCACTAAGATCAGGAAGAAGACAAGGATGTCCACTCTCGCCACTCTTATTCAACATAGTTTTGGAAGTCCTAGCCACGGCAATCAGAGAAGGAAAAGAAAGAAAAGGAATCCAAATCAGAAAAGAAGAAGTAAAACTGTCACTGTTTGCAGATGACCTGATACTATACATAGAAAATCCTAAAGATGCTACCAGAAAAGTAATAGAGCTCATGAATGAATACAGTAAAGTTGCAGGATACAAAATAAATACACAGAAATCTGTTGCATTTCTATACACTAACAACAAAAGATCAGAAAGAGAAATTAAAGAAACAATCCCATTTATTATCACATCAAAAAAATAAAATACCTAGGAATAAACCTACCTAAGGAGGCAAAAGACCTGTACTCTGAAAACTGTAAGATGCTGATGAAAGAAATAGAAGATGACAGAAACAGATGGAAAGAAATACCATGTTCTTGGATTGGAAGAATCAATATTGTGAAAGTGACTATACTACCCAAAGCAATCTACAGATGCAATGCAATCTCTATCAAATTACCAATGGCATTTTTCACAGAACTAGAACAACAACAACATAAAATCTTAAAACCTGTATGGCAACACAAAAGACCCCAAATAGCCAAAGCAATCTTGAGAAAGAAAAACAGCTGGAGGAATCAGGCTCCCTGACTTCAGACTATACTACAAAGCTACCATCATCAAAATAGTATGGTACTGGCACAAAAACAGAAATACAGATCAATGGAACAGGATAGAAAGCCCAGAAATAAACCCACACACCTATGGTCAATTAATCTACAACAAAGGAGGCAAGACTATAAAATGGAGAAAAGACAGTCTCTTCAATAAATGGTGCTGGAAAAACTGGACAGCTACATATTAAAAAATTAGAACATTCTTTAACACCATACACAAAAAATAAACACAAAATGGATTAAAGTCCTAAATGTAAGACTGAACACTCTAAAACTCTTAGAGGAAAACATAGGAATAACACTCTGACATAAATCACAGCAAGATCTTTTTTGATCCACCTCCTAGAGTAATGGAAATAAAAACAAAAATATACAAATGGGACCTAATTAAACTCAAAATCTTTTGCACAGCAAAGGAAACCATAAACAAAACGAAAATACAACCCACAGAATGGGAGGAAATATTTGCAAACAATCCGAACGACAAGGGAATAATCTCCAAAATTTACAAATAATTCATGTGGCTCAATATCACAAAAAAAACTTTGCAGAAGATCTAAATAGACTTTTCTCCAAAGATGACATACAGATGGCTAAGAGGCACATGAAAAGATGCTCAACATCACTAATTGTTAGAGAAATGCAAACCAAAATGACAATGAGATACTCCAATAAAGATGTTTAAAAAAATAAATAAGACAATGAGATATCACCTCACACCAGTCAGAATGACCATCATCAAAATGTATGCAAACAGGGCTTCCCTGGTGGCGCAGTGGTTGGGAGTCCGCCTGCCGATGCTGGGGACATGGGTTCGTGCCCCAGTTCGGGAGGATCCCACATGCTGCGGAGTGGCTGGGCCCGTGAGCCATGGCCACTGAGCCTGCACGTCCGGAGCCTGTGCTCCGCGACAGGAGAGGCCACGGCAGTGAGAGGCCTGCATGCCGCAAAAAAAAAAAAAAAAAAAAAGTCTGCAAACAATAAATGCTGGAGAGGGTGTGGAGAAAGGGACCCCTCCTACACTGTTGGTGGGAATGTAAAGTGATACAGCCAATATGGAGAACAGTATGGGGGTTCCTTAAGAAACTAAAATAGAGCTACCATATGATCCAGCAATCCCACTCCTGGGTATATATCCAGAGAAAACCATTGTTCAAAAGTATACACGCACCCCAATGTTCATTGCAGCGTTTTTTACAATAGCCAAGACATGGAAGCAACCTAAATGTCCATCAACAGATGAATCAATAAAGAAGATGTGGTACTTATATACAACGGAATATTAGCCATTAAGAAGAATGAAATAGTGCCATTTGCAGCAACATGGATGAACCTGGAGATTATCATACTAAGTATATCAGACAGAGAAAGACAAATATCATATGATACCATTTATATGCGGAATCTTAAAAAAATGATACAAATTGAACTTATTTACAAAACAGAAACAGACTTACAAATTTAGACAACAAATTTATGGTTATGGGAGGGGAGATTGGGCATTTTGGGTTGACTTGTACACACTGCTATGTTTAAAATAGATAACCAACAGGGACCTACTGTACAGCACAGGTTTGAGGGTTTGAGGGTTATTTTTGAAAGCAATCTTGGCAATAGACATAAAATTTTTTCAGTATACCAGAAGCTCAGCAAACCTCAAACTGGAAAAATACAAAGAAAACCATACCTAGGCACATTATGATCACACTGCTGGAAACTACAGATAAAGAGAAATTCTTGACAGTAGTCAGAGAATAAAAGAGCATGTTACCTTAAAAATAATAATAAAGGACTTCCCTGGTGGCACAGTGGTTAAGAATTCTCCTGCCAATGCAGGGGACATGGGTTTGATCCCTGGTCTGGGAAGATCCCACATGCCATGGAGCAACGAAACCCGTGCACCACAGCTACTGAGCCTGCACTCTAGAGCCTGCGAGCCACAACTGCTGAGCCCACGTGCCACAACTACTAAAGCCCATGCACCTAGAGCCCGTGCTCCACAACAAGAGAAGTCACTGCAATGAGCAGTCACCACAATGAGAAGCTTGTGCACCACAACGAAGAGTAGCCCCCTCTCTCTGCACCTAGAGAAAGCCCATGCGCAACAGCGAAGACTCAACACAGCCAAAACTAAAGAAATAAAAATTAAAAAAAAAAATAGAATAAACCACCAGTTTGAATTATGACTGACTTCTCATTGAAACTATGAAAGACAGAAGAAAATGGAATAATATTTTTAAAATGATAAATAACTGAAGCCAGAATTCTATATGCTGAAAATGTATTCTTTAAGGATGAAAATGAAATAAAAGAAGTTTCAGATTAAAAAATTTATAGCCAGGAATCATGTATTAGAAGAAATACGACGGTAGCTTCTATAGACCAAGGAAAAATAAGAGCAAGTAGAAACTCCTGTCCTCAGGAAGGAATGAAGAATATTGAAAATGGTTAATATGTGGGTAAATATAAAAGATTATGTTATTTCTTTGTTTAAAAAATATTATTTCTTTGTTTAAAGGGTAATTTGTAATACTGTTTTGGAGGCTTATACTCTGTGTAGATGTAATGCAAATAATAATTATAGCATAGAGAATGTGAAATTCAATGGAAAAATTATAGGTGTCTATGAAGCACTGGGGAAAGAAATCTTAAGATTCATTACAAATTAGGAAACTGTAACTTAAAATAAGGATGAGATACTTTTTACCAATGAGATTTGAACAATTAAGAAGATTGGATCTGTCTAGCTCTGGCAACATACTAAAAATAGAACTCTTATAGGCATTGTTGGTGGACCTATAAGTGGGTTCAACTTTCTGGAGGATAGTACCTATCAGAATGTAAAATGCATGTAACTTTGACCCAACAATTCTACTTCTAGGAATAAAAAGTTATTGATAGTGAGCCAGTATTTATGTCAGATTATATTCAGTTCAGGGCAACATTATTAATTGAAGACAACCTAAAATATAGAAAAGTAAAACAAATATTGGTAGAATCCATATTTTGTGTTGCTCTGCAATGATTCCAAAGAGTGACTGAAAAGTCAGCATGTGCTGACATGGAATAATTTCCATGTTATATCAGTAAGAATGGAGGTTATTTATTTAAAGGGTATTTATCATTCGTTAAAAATACATTGAGAAGTATAAATATTTACAAGGACAGTTTCAGATAGTCTAATTAATTAAGTATAGAATTGGATGGGGAATGGGTGGGTTTTTACTCTTTACCCTCTGTGTCATTTGAAGTGAAAACTGCCATACACTGCTTATGTATGCTTTTAAGAAAATTTTAAAGTTAAGTGTCTTGGCATCTTTAAGGAAAGCATAAGACAGATAGCAGAGAATTGAATTAGGTGTTATTACAGGGGGGAATTTAAGATACTCAACCTTTCTCAGTAGAAATAATTTTTAGGTTGTCATTTTCTCTCTCAATAAAATTCACTTCTCTGTAGATTGTACCACTTCTTGACATATTTAAGATGAATTAAGACAGTTCAAGAGAAGAGGGAAAAGCATCTGATATTTTTTTATAAACTTCATACATGAGTGTTCTCTTCTTGAGGAAGAACGCTGGCTGTTAATTCTGTCTACATATCAGTAAATTTGTAAGTAAAATTTTTAATGTGTAACAAAAATCAAGTTTGAACCACATTCTTGATGATCTTTCATTGTTTGTTACATCTGCATTTTTACTAGTGAAAGGATTTATTATCGAGACTGTGGTTTTCAGACCAGAAAGCTCTGGGCAATGTCTTCACCAAATTAAAAGTCAAAGTTAAAATGCAGTACTAAAACTGTCTATGGAGTTTACTAACCTCTTGCAGTGCTTTCATTGTCTTTTCCTTAGTCAGAATTTTGGGCTCTTGATTTAATCTGACATTTAGTCTATGTAAACTATTTGACTCACATCCTTCTGGAGACAGGGGCATAGCTGTATGATAACCATACAGCTGTGTACTCTGTCACATTTCAACAGTGAGGTGAGAGAGTGAAAGTATGATTGCGTTTCTCAGTCAACACAACCTGACCTTGTGAAGAGTGATGCTTCCTCCTCTTCATCAGACTACTGCAGGAAGCTCTTATTGCCACAGTCCCCAGCCTCCAACAAGAGACATGGTTCTCAAGGCCAGAGTGAGTAACAATCATTTTTACATCTTTTAATATGCAGATTCTCAGGTGCTACGCAGCTCTACTGAATCAGAAACTCTGTTGGATGTAGGTCCTGGGAACTTGCATTTTAACAACTCCCCTAAGATTCTGAGATCTGGCTATGTACTGTGTTCCATTTCTTTATTCTCATTCTCTAGCTCTCTCTGCTGCCCAGAGTTCCCTCTAGGCCCTCTTAGAACCCAGATCTGTGCATACCAAATCCCCTGTAAACCCTCAGTGTCTTATCAAACCCATCCTTCCAACTATTTGCCTTATTGGAAATGTAGCTTTCCCTGGAGGGTACCATTTTCCCTTTTGATCCACTAAAGTGGAGGTTGTAAATACTCATATACCCCAAATGTTGTGGTCCAGAGGTTATGCTCTGTGTACCTCATGGTCCCTTCTGGACTATTATGATTCCTGGTCCTGTGAGGACCCTGAAATCTTGCTATAACATCCTCATGTTTTGGTACAGCCACCTCATCCTCTGAAAACTTCATCAAAGGGCTCACAGCCTTCTTCTCTCTCTAATTCGTGTCATCAGTCAATCCCAATCTTCATTAAACCAATTTGTTTCTCATGTTTTCTTCACCATATAATACTTCCTCATGCTTTCCCAATCTTCCATTCCTCATCCACACCACTCCATTCAGCTGATAGCTCCCCTCACACTTAATTGAGAATACATAAGTCACCATATGGGAACACCATCGTTTTCATAGCATTCAAAAAATGTAAGTCTATATGCCAATTACTTTCATTTTTCTAGCCATGAAATGAATGTTCCTTTTACTATCAAAAGCCATTCTTATTATATATGTTCTGGAACTCATCTTCTCTGCCCCACTTAAGAATTCTTCCTGATTATCTCCCTTTCTCCTCTGAATTTAACCTCTCCTCTCTATTTGATTATTTTCCTCAGTATATAAGTATGTTCTGTTATTTTCCATATTTAAAAAGACTTCCCTTTTCTAGAATTAGACAAGGTGATTTTAAAGTATGTGTGGAAAAATATCTAAGATAATTTTGAAAAAAGAAGAACCATGAGGGCTAATGAGTCATATCTCATATTAAAACATATTATAAGGGCTTCCCTGATGGCGCAGTGGTTAAGAATCTGCCTACCAATGCAGGGGACATGGGTTCAATCCCTTGTCCAGGAAGATCCCACATGCCATGGAGCAACTAAGCCCATGTGCCACAGTTACTGAGCCCGTGCTCTAGAGCCCGTGAGCCACAACTACTGAAGCCAGTGAGCCACAACTACTGAAGCCAATGAGCCACAACTACTGATGCCCACACACCTAGAGCCCGTGCTCCACAACGAGAGAAGCCACCACAATGAGAAGCCCTCGCGCAGCAACAAAGACCCAATGCAGCCAAAAATAAATAAATTAATTTTAAAAATAAATAAAACATATTATAAACTCTCAGCAATTAAAGCAGTGTGTCCCTGGTTCATGAATAGACAGGTAGGCCAATGGAAAATGATCAAAAGTTTGAAACAAAGACAAGAATTTAGTACACAGTATGACAGCAATAGGACAAAGATGAAACTTTAAATAAATCTTCTTGAAACAACAGGATTGCCATCTGGAAAAGATAAATTCATACCACACACTGTATATGAGGATAACCTCTAAGCACTTAAAATATTTAAATGTGAAACACTGAAAGAAAATATGGACCAATTCCTTTATAACACTGGAGAGGCAAAGGCCTTTCCAAATATAACTCAAAATTTGCAAATCAAAATGGAAAGATAAAGATATTTGACTATATAAAAGGAAGAACAGGAAAGAGAAGAGACTGAAAGGGGTGGGAGAGAGTGGGGAGGAAACATGAAAGAGAGAAGAAGAGAAGCAGGAGAAAGAGGAGGCGGAGAAAGAAAAAAAAGAAAAGAAAACGAGAAATTTCTGCCTGGGAAAAAAACACCACAAAATCAAATGACAAATGAAAAACTGGGGAAATATCTGCAACTTGTATCACAGATACGAGATAATCTCTTAAATAAAGATCTCTTAGAAAAGATAAGTAACACAGTAAAAAAAACCAAAAAACAAAAACAAAGGTTATGAACATAAGCAGTTCAGAGAAAATAAGTGTGTAAAAAATGTTCAACCTTATTCATAATAAGGGAAACATGTACTGGAAATACACTTTGCTTCTATTTTTCACTTATCACATTGGCAAAATTCAAAAGTTTCACAACAGTTGGCAAGGGAATAAGGAAGCAGGCCCTCATATATTGCCAATGCAAGTGTAAAGTTATATAACCCCATAGAAATCAGTTTAGCAATATCTATTAACATTTTAAAACATGTATCTTTGGTCTGGTGATCTCATTTCTGGGAATTTATTCAGACAGATGCACCTGGCTGTATGCAGAAAGAAATATTTACAAGGTCATTGACTTGGGCATTGTCTGTAGTAACACGGTACTGGGGACAATCCAAGAGTGCATGTCCCCACCAGTCTAGAGCTCAGTGGGTGGTCTGAGTTACAGATAAAATTTTGGAATTGCCACATAAATGTAAATGTTAAGGAGCTCAAGGACACCTTCTAGTAGCAGAATGAAAGATGACCCAAGACCAAGCCCAGAGAGCCTAGGACCAACGTATAAGGAGAACCAACAGTTAGAGCTCAGATGGAAGTGGAAACACCAGAGTGATCAGAGAAGTAAGAGGTGAGTGAGTGCTACAGTGTCACAGACCTAACAAGGTAATAGTCAATAGTGTAGAATGATACAGATTGATCTAGAAAGACAGGACTAGAAAGAAAACTGTTACATGGGTTTGGCAAAATACGTATCATTAATGACTTCAGCAAGAGTACTGGTGGGGGGGCAATAAGACGGGTTCAAATAGGTTGAAGAGTGAATGGTAGGTGAGAAAGTGGAGATAATTTTATGAAATTTTGCATTAAATGGGGACAGAGAAATAAAGAGCTTGAAGTGTATGTGGCATCAAGAGAGAATTTAAATATTTTATTTGTATTTTCTTTTAAATAGACCATCTGGTTTTAAATAAAACAATACATAAAACAAGATGAAAAGATACATTGATAAGTCTTGATTCCATCCTGACTTGTCTCCTGCCCTTGTAGAGAACCATTTTTATTCATTTCTTGGGAAAACTTTCAGTGTGTCTTTATGAAGATATAATAAGTATAAATACATATTCTTATTTCTGTGCCCATTTCAAGCATATAAAATACTATACTATTCTGTACCTCAAGTTTTCCATTTGATAATGCATATGGGAGATCTTTCCAAATTAGTATACAAAGAGCTTTCTCACTTTTTACAGTAGTTTTTAATGCCTATATCATACTTTATTTAAGCAGCCCCAATGCCCCCCTCCTCCCCAAGTATCCTTAGCACACTCTCAAAAACTTAAGACCCAATGTCAAGAGAAATGATAGATGGAAGAGAAGCCAAAATTGCCTGAAATTAAGTGCTGCAATCTTGCCTTTTCAAATGGAAATTAGATTAATTCTGGCTTGAACTTAAATTCCCTAACTTTTAATTCTTGACAGAATTACAAAGAAGCCTCTCTACCGATAGATGCTCAGAGGACTGTTCATTGAATGTGCTTCTTGGGGTCTTCTAGGATGATTCACAATTGACGGCTATTTTACTTCTTTCTAGTTGTTTGTGAATTACGTCTGGAATAGGAAGAGTAGCCAAGCAATTACTATGGCTTCAATGTGCACTATGAATGAGAACAAGGAATGCGTTATCAGTAATGGGTGGGTCAAAGATAAACTTGTGCTGACCCCCAGCTGCCAGATGTGGGAATGGAAATAGGTAACGCATTTGCTATCTTTTTATATTGTGGCTGTTTGTGCTATTTCTTGAATGTACTATTATCTCTAACTGGACATCTGGGACCCAAAAATACCATTTTCTATAGATATATGCGTTATAACTTGTCAATAACTTAATGGAAAATTAAAGCAATTCTCCATATATTAAGAGCTGCAGTATTGAGACCAGATATTATATTCTCATGAAGACAAGCTAAAAATATTGAAGATGATACATGAAAGCTTATGCCAAAAAGGCAATAACATAATGAACAAATTTCTGTCAGACTGAGGTAAGTAAACAAAAAGGCGATTCTTTTTTGATGGTGCCAAGAAAACCAGTAAGGGAGAAATATGAACTAATTGGTTTATATCAAAGCTAATGATCAAACCTATGCCTGTAAATCCTGTGTCAGTCAAATATTTTGGTGATTGGTAAGCAAGCCAAACTATTAAGCTTAAAGAGGAGGTCTATGAATGGTCAGTTGTCTTTGATCTGCATCAAAATACCTGATTTAACTATTTAATTACCTTCATAAACTATTTAAATCCAAAAAGAGAACGTTATTTGAAGCTATTATGATCTAATTTTGTGCTGTGTGAAAACATGAAAGATGTTTAGATCAAACGGAGTTTTGTAGTAAAATGAATCAATTTTTTACAGGACATGTGGGAAAGTTCTCTATATGAGAAGAGCAAAGCAATAATACAGATTTCTCATATGCTTTCCTTAGATGTTATTTATTGACACTGGACTAAAAAAAGACAATATGTAGGCAATAACCTATAGACAACCCCAGTCTTACCATGAAAAAGAAATCAGACAAATCCCAGTTAAGAACATTCTACAAAATACCTGTCTTGTATTCTTTAAAGCTATCAAGGTCAGTAAAAACAAGGAGTTTAATTAAATAGCAATTAAATGAATGAATAATATATATATTTACTTTTATTTAGCAAACCCCCAAGGAGAGAGAATGTGCTTGATGGGGAAGGCTTGCAGGAGGGGCATGAGAAGGAAAGATTTGGATATAAGAAATTTAGAAAAAGCCTGCTTGAAGCTGCATGCTTAGGGAATAGGTCCCTGGAGTGTAACTGTAAAGATGCAGCAGTGGGGGTCTCTAGTAGAAAAAATAAGTCCATAAATGACCAATATGTTTAATTTCCTAAACCTATCTGAAATGCTGATTATAGTGATGGTGATGATGATGATGATGATTTTCTCCTTCCATTTATAAGATTTGTGTAATGATTTCATGGGCTAGAAGTGGTTGGTCTTGCTATTGCCTTTACCAGTGACTTGTTAAGAATAGAAATGAGCCTCATATTCTAATTAATGAGACACCAGGGCAGATTTTCTGAGAAAGTTCTTCCTTACTTTTTTTTTTTTTTTTTGCGGTACGCGGGCTCTCACTGTTGTGGCCTCTCCCGTTGCGGAGCACAGGCTCCGGACGCGCAGGCTCAGCGGCCATGGCTCACGGGCCCAGCCGCTCCGCGGCATGTGGGATCTTCCCAGACCGGGGCACGAACTCGTGTCCCCTGCATCGGCAGGCGGACTTCTCAACCACTGCACCACCAGGGAAGCACCCTTCCTTACTTTTAATGGACAGCAATGGAAAGCCAGACTTTCCAGCCAGATGTGAATGAGGACGCAGGTTGCCATAATTGTTGATGGCAGTTCTGTTACAATCATAAGGGGAATCAAGCTAAAAAAAAAAAACCCCAAAAAACCAAAAAAAAAAAAACAAAACCTGACACATACATACGGAAGCGCAGAGTTGACAACTGCAGAGAAATGGAGCAAAGGCCCTAATTGGACCACTCCACAATTTGTTCTTCATCTGGACTTTTATTTATGGGAGGCAATAAAGTCCCTTTAGTTAGCTGTCATTGAAAATATCCTGAGAGGGGCTTCCCTGGTGGTGCAGTGGTTAAGAATCTGCCTGCTAATGCAGGGGACACGGGTTCGAGCCCTGATCTGGGAAGATCCCGCATGCCGCCGAGCAACTAAGCCCGTGCGCCACAACTACTGAGCCTGTGTTCTAGAGCCTACATGCCACAACTACTGAGCCCATGTGCCTGGAGCCTGTGCTCCGTGGCAAGAGAAGCCACCGCAATGAGAAAGCCCGCACACAGCAATGAAGACCCAATGCAACCAAAAATAAATAAATAAAATAAATGAATTTTTTTAAAAAAGCATCCTGAGAACCCTTCTATACTGCTGATGGGAATGTAAATTGGTGTAGCCACTATGTAGAACAGTATGGAGGATTCTTAAGAAAATAAAAATAGACCTACCATATGATCCTGCAATCCCGCTCCTGGGCATGTACCTGGAGAAAAATATGGTCTGAAAGGATACATGCACCCCAGTGTTCATTGGAGGGCTGTTTACAATAGCTGAGACATGGAAGCAACCTAAATGTCCATCAGCAGAAGAATGGATAAAGAAGATACGGTATGATAAAGAAGATATACAATTGAATATTCCTCAGCCATTAAAAAGAATGAAATAGGGGCTTCCCTGGTGGTGCAGTGGTTGAGAGTCCGCCTGCTGATGCAGGGGACACGGGTTCGTGCCCCGGCCCAGGAAGATCCCACATGCCGTGGAGTGGCTGGGCCCGTGAGCCATGGCCGTTGAGCCTGCGCATCCGGAGCCTGTGCTCCACAACGGGAGAGGCCACAACAGTGAGAGGCCCACATACCGCAAAAAAAAAGAATGAAGTAATGCCATTTGCAGCAACATGGATGGACCTAGAGATTGTCATACTGAGTGAAGTAAGTCAGACAGAGAAACAGAAGTATTGTATGATATCACTTGTATGCAGAATCTAAAAACATGATACAAATAAACTTATTTACAAAACAGAAACAGACTCACAGACTTAGAGAACAAACTTATGATTACCAGGGTGGGAAGGGTGCGGGGAGAGTTAGGGAGTTTGGGATCGACTTGTTCACACTGCTATGTTTGAAATGGATAACCAACAAGGACCTACTGTATAGCACAGGGAACTCCGCTCAATATTCTATAACAACCTAATGGGGAAAAGAATTTGAAAAAGAATAGATACATGTATACGTATAACTGAATCACTTTGTGGTACACCTGAAACTAACACCACATTATTAATCAACTATACTCCAATATAAAATAAAAAGTTAAAAAAAGAAAATATCCTGAGGTGCTCACTATCTATCAATACTAGGAAACACATCAGGGACTTTCAGGAGAGCAGCTACGTCAGGTTCACATGTAAGTCAAGCACAAAGTCTGACAGTATTAGCAGCAGTAATATTAAACCATAACCAGAAGGAAAAAAGGAGAATGAAATTAGAAGTGGCCGTTATTGTGCAAAAATCACTTATAAGAACATATTTTGCCACATATTACCTTGCATAAATGGTACTTTCAAAGATGGATGAAATAAACTTTCAAATGCCAAAATAGATAACCTGAGTAAAGATATCGGTATACTGCTTTGCTGCTCCCTGGTGTCAGTAGCTGGCACCCTAGTTTCTGAGTGCCCAGTAACGGCTGGGGTTGGCCTGTGTGGCCCAGGCAAGCATGCCTAGGTTGCCAGTTTCAGACTGTTCCCTTTATGGAATTGTAGCTTTACATTCTCCATAGAGCTAAGCAGATTGTGTACTTATACCAGGAGACTATAATGCTTTTATGGGCTGGTGTCTGAATTCTTTTCCCGTTCCTGTGTAAAATAAAATTTACATTGTCATTTGAAAAATACAATCGTCTAGCAAGAACACAAGTATTACTTTAGTAACAATACAAAAATATACATTTAAGAAAAAGAGAGAGAAAGAGAACTCCATCCCATAATATTTGGTAGCATCTGAGATTTAGGATTGAATGTCTTCAATAAGAAGGGGAAAGGATGTTGAGGATGAGATCTCTGTATTTTTTTTTTTCAATTTTTCCTGAGTTAAATTTTGTTATTACCATGTGACCAGAAGACAACAGGCTATAAAAATGAGTGAATTTTCTGCCCCAGCACAATTTCATTTCTCATAGCATTTAAAAAACTTAAATTTTAACTTATTTCAAGAAAAATTACAATTAGTAAAATTATACATACATTTAAAAACTAACTAATTAACTAGCACTTTTCTCTCTCTTCCCTGAACAGGTAAAATTCTTTCCTAGCCTGGATTTAACTCTAATCCCATTCCCTTTCAAGTAGAGCCATTTACACTTCACAGCTCTTCTAATATCAATAATTCCACATAATTGAAGAGCTTCCTCTCCAAACATCCACTCTCATAGTTGTCCTTTTCCTAGTCTATATGAGTCTGAGACTAAGACGGCACTATGAATCCACCTCTTCGTTATCCAAGAACCACCCTTTCACCCCTCTCCCTTCCCTCCTCACCACCCTCTTGAAGAGCTAGGGCAAGAGGCACCTGTTCCATCAAAGTGGGCCTATTAATTATAGCAGAACACAGAACAAAGAAGTCAGAACTTAGCTTCTGTGCTTCAGAATTGCAAGCTGCAAAGTCAGTCAGAGCCACTGTTTCTTGTCTCTGGAGATAATATTCGAGTTTGCTAGACTGGAAAGGGGATGGGCAGTTACAAAAGGGTTGGATATTGGTGTGATTCCCAGAGAATGGGCTCTGTGCCTTGGCTGATGTCTGAGGCCAAGTACCAGGGAAGTGAAGAACAATAGAAACCCTAATTAGAACAGTGGGGCATCTGAACCCCAGTTCAAGTAAAGCCCCTGGAGGCGGCAAGACATCAAGAGCCCCTTTATCCAACCTGGTGTGGTGTGGGTAGGAATTACCTGTTGCACATTTAGGCAAAAATGGTCTGAGATAGCATGGGAGAATTTCTTCTTGTGCCAGCATGGCTTGGGAGCACAGCAAAGTATTTTCCCAAGCTTTTAAGAGGAGCATGATAGTAATGAAAGAATTGGAATAAAAAGCTATGAAGTTGGGGAGAAGGACAACTCAGCTGCCACTGATGTGCCACAGGTCTGATCTGCAGATCAGATGGGCTAATGGAATGATGGACAACTCAGCAGGTGAAGTGAAGTGCAGTGATCAAAAGTTAACCAGAACTAGTTTCACTTCCTGTGCACCTGAGTTTGTGACCCGATTCACCAGTCACTGCTCATGTTTTCCCATCTTCTTCTGTGTTTACTTTACTGAAGGAGAGGAATTAATTACTTCTTGGTCATAAAACTTTTAACACAAATAGCATCTGCTCACTTATGTATCAATTTGGAATTCTAAGAATATGTGTATATCTGAAATATAATAATAAAACAGAGATTTGAGTCTCTGGAAAAAGTTGAGACAATTTAGAGTGTCACCTACATAATCATTTGCTTAAAAATTATCTTTTATTTTAAAATATCTCCTTTACTACTCTTATTGCAGCATAAAATTGCAATATATTACAAGTTTAGTTAAAAATAATAGAATTAGGGCTTCCCTGGTGGCGCAGTGGTTGAGAGTCCGCCTGCCGATGCAGGGGACGCAGGTTCGTGCCCCGGTCCGGGAAGATCCCACATGCCGCGGAGCGGCTAGGCCCGTGAGCCACGGCCACTGAGCCTGCGCGTCTGGAGCCTGTTCTCCGCAACGGGAGAGGCCACAACAGTGAGAGGCCCGCGTACCGCAAAAAAATAAATAAATAAAATAATAGAATTAAAATTCTATAAATGATCACAGTTCATGGTGAGAGATATTTGGGAGGAATATAAGCAAAACTAAAACAAAAAGGAAACAATTTTCAAACTTGAGGATGTTTGAACATTTTGAAAAACAGATGGTTTAAAATCATAATATTGCATTATGTAGATGATAATAAACATTTTAAAGTGCATTTTTGCTAATAAATCTTTATGATCAGTTGTAATAATTCAGAAAAATTGTTGCACAAAGATTTTATTGAGTTTAAAGTTTAAGTGTTTTCCTATAACAGTAATGTCATTTTTTTATCCAGGTTATATTAACCTAACTTTTTCTTTTTTTTTTTTAATGAAGACAGAGTAGCAGTACAAAGTGGAGAGTATCTCCATTGTCTAGCATAGTACTTGGCACACAGATGCTTTCAAAATGAACTTTTATGAATGAATGAATGTTATCCCCTTTTCTAAATATAGTACTATTAATGCAGCTTAAAATTGCATTATCTTAAAAAAACTTGTATTGATCATGGAGTCAGCTAAAAAAACTATAACAGTTTATTTTTGACAATATTTCTGTGAAGTCATGTCTTTCTCATTGCATGTTCATGGTGTTTTTTACACATTAAGTGCAAGAGCTTTGATTGATTACATTGTACTTTTAAGATAAGCTGCCCACTACTTTGTTCTTTTTCTTTTTTAAAAAATAAATTTATTTATTTAAATAAATTTTTATTTATTTTATTTTATTTTTGGCTGCCTTCAGTCTTCGTTGCTGCACGTGGGCTTTTCTCTGGTTGCAGTGAGCGGGGGCTACTCTTTGTTGTGGTGTGCAGGCTTCTCATTGTGGTGGCTTCTCTTGTTGGGAGCACGGGCTCTAGGTGTGTAGTCTTCAGCACTTGGGGCACATGGGCTCTAGAGCACAGGCTCAGTAGTTGTGGCGCACAGGGTTAGTTGCTCCGCGGCATGTGCTACCTTCCCGGACCAGGGATTGAACCCATGTCTCCTGCATTGGCAGGCAGATTCTTAACCACTGTGCCACCAGGGAAGCCCCTACTTTGTTCTTTTTCTATATTTTCTCAATTGGTCTCAAAATATAGCATCATTAGACCATGTTTCCATAGTGTACAGGTTTTACATTAGAGAATTGGAAGCAAAATTATTAACTTGTGGCTACCAGCATATAATTTTAGAAGTTGTTCACAATTCATTGGAGAGGCTGTTGTTAGAAGTAATAACTTCTACTAAGTACTGTTAGAACTTCTAACTTCTACCAAATGTTAGAAGTAAGTTTAAGATATTAGCTGAAATCCACAGTTATTATTCATTTTATTTGACTGGTCTTGAAAGTAAAGGTAATCAAACAAGTGCTAGTACATGTTAGAAAGATGTAAATGAAATGAATCCTGGGGCGGAGAGAATAATGTCTCCCCCACATACACCCTAAGATTTCTGTGTCCTAATTTCCACAACCTGTGAATATGCTACCTTAAGTACAAAAGGGACTTTACAGATACAATTTAGTTAAAGATATTGAGATGGGAGGTGTAGCCTAGCTTAGCCGGGTGGGCCCAGTGTAATCACAGGAGGCCTTATAAAGGAAGAGAGGAAAGCAGAGGAATCAGAATCAAAGCCAGAGGCAGGAAGACGAAAGCAAAGAGATTTGAAGATGCTAAACTGTTGTCTTTGAGGATGGAGGCCCATGCCATAGACCAAAGAATGCTAGTGGTGTCTAGCAAGAATCTGGAAAAGGCAAGAAAACAGGTTCTCTGAGAACCTCCAGAAGGAAGGAAGACCTGCCAACACTCTGATTTTAGGACTTTGGACTTCCAGAGGTGTAAGATAAATCTGTGTTGTTTTAGGCCACAAAGTTCATGGTATTTTGTCCCAACAGCTGAAACTAATATAGATGCTGAGTTCTAGGACAAAAGAGGATTGAGATAAAAACAGAGACTGTCTGGTCAGTAGGCGCCTGCCTTCTGATTTTGAAATCTTCTCAGATGTAGCCCGTAGGATTGCGAGACTGCTCGTTCATCAGGAAGGGATCAACATGAAGCACTGAGAGCCAGAGGTTCTGAATTTGGAACACATAGATCCCGCAGGAGATCTCTGTTTCCCCAACGAATTGGATGCACCGACCTGGGAAAAGGGGCCATAGCTTTCCTCAGTTTCTCAAAGTAAGTCTGGAACCCCCCCAAAATTTAAGAAGCACTAAATTAGAACGGTGGTTTACTGTTTAATTTTATTAAGTAGTCTTTAAAATCGCCAATTATCATTAAAATTGCAGTCCTACGAGGATGTGAAATAACTGTCGCTTCAGTGACTGCCCACAAGTTCTTTCTGGCCTGCTGAGATGTCCGAGCTGTGCACGCTTAACACAGGATGCTCTCATTTACGCTATTTGTCTCCTACAGGCATTGTGTTGGTAACAATGGACTTTTGGATTTGTGATCAGGCAGCTTGGTAGCCATTTAACTTAACATGTTCTAATTTAATTCTTACAAGAGCATCCTGAGGGTCACAAAGAGTCTCCTGAAGCACGTGGCTAATCGGGAGTGATCTGGGATTTCAATGCACACCTGAATTTTCATTGACTCTAAGAAGCCATGTGGTGGGGGGAAAATGAATGGGGATTTCTCAAGTACCACACAAGGAAGAGGGTATTTTGTGCAGCTACCTAGAACTAGGCAGTGGTTCTCAGGTGTGGTTCTGGGGCAGCAGCAGCAGCCCCTGGGAACTTTAGAAATGCAATTATCTGGCTCTTCTCCAAACCTATTGAATCAAACTCTGAAGGCAGGCCCAGCAATGTGTTTTAAAAACCCTCCAGGTGTTTACAGTGTGAACCTTGGCAAATCATTGAGCTAAAGCATAAAATCCCTTACCTGCTTATTGAATATTTTGCATTGATTTTTGTATTCAAGAAACAATATTCAAATTATAAGTTAGTTTTCCAGGGTGGGGAGGGAGATGGGGAAGGAAAAGAAGGAAGGCAATGCAAGTTAACAGGAGAAGAGGAGAAGTTAATTTGATCTTTCTTTTCTTTTTTCCCCCCTTTTCTCTCCTTAAAAAAAAAAATGTTAATACAATCCTTTCCTGATCACTTGTGGTGGCAAATAATTACTTCTATCTAGGGCACTGGCTCTTAACCTAGGAGACCCTGAGAAAGCTTCCAGGGGTTTATGAGCCTCTTAGGCATTCTTCCTGAGATTAGATTTTTACCATCAGGTCAATAGTTCAGCCTTAGCTAATTTTCTATAGTCTGAGCAGCTAAATTTATAATACCAAGCATAACAAGGTCAAATTAGATTAAAGCAAGCTGCATTGGCTAGGAGTGGCTTAGGACAAACTCCAACAGGCATGGCCATCTGATTTAAATTTCTTGGCTCTCCTAACTTGGCATATTCACTCAACTCCAGCGTGACCTTTCTTAGTTTTAACATTCAGCTAGGAGTGCCTAAATCTAGGCTCTCCATATGACAAATGCTGAATAGAAAAGGAGGCTGGGACAACACTTGTAGACGAGGCAAACAAGGATGTGTGATCTCTATCTAAATAGCAAAGGCTAATATAAATAAAAGATTACTAGGTGCAGTGAGTTGTAGTGAAAGCTTCAACACGCCTTTTCTGAGCTCTTATGTTGTATCTTATCTTTAGGCATGTCCTCTTCTTTGATTTCTGCCGTCTCATATATTCGCTGTATCCTGACAACTGGCATTTTCTTTAGTTGACGGACTGGATGTCCTTGAAGTCTCAGGGTAGCCTAACTGATGAGAATGTAACCTTTGTGGAACATTAGCAACTCCCTTATATCCCATAATGGTCGTTCAACTTCAGTCTTGCATGCAAGATTTTTATGAAAATCTATTATGGGATTTGTTCACCGTATAATTTATCTTATTTAGAGACTTCATTATGTGGATGACTATTACAAATTGTCATTCCTCATAATTATAACATTTATATTAAAATCAACTGAGTTTTCAGAGTGCAGCTTAATCAATGTATCTTGCTTGGTTTAGCGTCTGATCATGCATCATCTACACAACTAATCTTCTACAAACATGTTCACATCTTCATCTTCATTAAGCAGTTTCGCCTATCCTCAGTTGTTAAAAATATCCTCTCCTTTTTACGGCCAACCACTTTCTATTACTTCCGATCAAGACTCCTCTTTCTCACTTGATATTTTCTCCATCAGTTATGAACTTTTTCTCTTATATTTATCCTGTCTCTCCCTTGGGTCTTTCTCAGTCTCTAAGTTTATTCCTTCTGGAGGAAAACAAACAAACAAACCCTCTGTCAATCTTGCACCTCTTTATAGCTACCATCCCGTCTCATTATAACTAAGATAAAGTCTTGAAAGTCTACTCTGACCTTGTTATTTCCAGTTACTTACTTCCTTTGCATCTTAACTCAGTGATATCTTATTTTTGATGCCAAAATTGCTCTATAAAAGTACTTAATCAACTTATTATTAAATCCAATATTTATTTATTATTTATTGGGTAACAGTAAACAAAATTTATTGTTAAATTTTTTCTTTAGCTATATAGGGTTTATTTGACATCTTTGAGTGCTTATTTCTTCTTGAAACTCTCGAATCTCTTGGCTTCTAATACACTACTTTCTCTGTTTTTTTTTTTTTTTTTTTTTTTGCGGTACGCGGGCCTCTCACTGTTGTGGCCTCTCCCGTTGCAGAGCACAGGCTCCGGACGCGCAGGCTGAGTGGCCATGGCTCACGGGCCCAGCCGCTCCACGGCATGTGGGATCTTCCTGGACCGGGGCACGAACCTGTGTCCCCTGCATCAGCAGGCGGACTGTCAACCACTGAGCCACCAGGGAAGCCCTCTCTGGGTTTTCTATGTTATCTCAAAGTGCTTTGCTTCTCTTTCTCAACTCAGTTCTTAAATATGGATGCATCTCAGTATTTCAACCTACTGCATTTCTGATAACAGTAAACGGCACCATTATCCACCCACCCAATTACTCAAGTCAGAAACTTTTGTCTTTTTAGAGTCAGAAATTGCTCCTTTGGTTCTCAAATAATGAGATCTTAAAATATATCTCTTAAATGTCTCCCCGCATCGATTACCCTTCCCCCATGCCCTTTTCAACCTTTCTAATTTATACTCATTATTCAACAGTCATCAGAGACTTTGTCTTAACCAGGAAATGTTCCCTACTCCATAAGCAGTTTCTGAACAAATCTGCATTAAGCAAAACTTGAAGTATTAAAGTAACTGAGTCCATCTCTTGCCAACTGACTGCACATTGCTCATTCACACTAAGAAAAGCAACTGAAAGCCTTTGAGTTATTTAAGACTAACTTCTATTTATTTAAGTTCTGGTAGCTGTCTCATCCAGCCTGTTAACTGGCCATACAATCTGGCCTTGTTTTCATTATCAAGAATAACCAAGCATAAAGCTGTGAAACTGAGACGGGAGAAGAATTCATATGAGTCCACAGTTCAACATTATTTGCATACTAGGAGAGCTGCCAGCTATTCTAGAACAGCTTCAAAGAGCCATAGTAGATCCTAGGAAAACTGAGAGAAAGTGGAATTTGTCTTCTGCACATATCTACCTTTATTTCTATCCTTTCTTTCAGCTTCATGGTATTTCTATCTCTCGTGTGTCTTCTAAGCTATAAATATTTGGAGTCTACTTTCCCCATATCCCTAATATTATATCTATGTTCACTATGTTTTTCCTTAGAGTTAGCTAAGGTAAAGGAAATTGATGTTAAATGTGCTTGCATGAAACTTATGCCCTTTTTAATATTGATAGAATTGGGTATGGGGCATTGCATACCATGAATCTGTTAAACCCTTGGCTTATAAATATTAAATATAATATTAATGATTGAATTATGAGATTCTGACTTTCAATGGATCTTATGCTATTCTATTAAAACTCTTATTTTTAATAAGTTTAAGAAATGAAGAAACCATTTTAACTAGATTAGAAAGAGATGAAATGACATGTAAAAAAAACAAAAGGGGACTTATCTTTACTGATAGTAGTAAACTAGGTAATTAAAACCACTCTTCTCACTGAGAACAGCTAGAAAACTTGCATAAAATTTGTTGTAAAACATTTACTTGAAGTGATCACTGTCCTAACAAGACAGTAAAAAATTAGTGGATGAGAAGACAGAAATGCAGAGAATCAAATCTTGACACAAATGCAGAGAAATGCAGCATCTCTTTGGGGCTGCTTTGGCCCAGAGGTCTTTGGTCAGCCCTGAAGTGGTGGTAGAGAAGCTGAGCAACACTATTGAAGAAATTAGGGGATATGGGAACAAAAGTTATCCTCCAGAGCCCACCAATTGTGGGGACCCTTATAAACACCCAATGCCATAGATTAAGGCTCAAAAAATTGCATTCTAGGAGTTAGCATAAACTGGGAATGAATCAGCTCTTGCAGAGACTATAGAACAGCTTTAAGGCATCTGAGACGTTCTGAAAAGTCCCAATCCTAGCACTTAGTAATTTATATTTAATGTAACTAGTACTTAAAATTATAACCAGTATCAATAGTATTTGAGTTAAAATTTACAATCTTGCTACTTGCTTTCTACATAATCTATCTCTTTTCTTTTCCTTTCTCTACTTTTGTGACTTCTTTAACCATCTTCCTATTTATCTGTCACTAACTTAAATTTTATCTTGATTAGAATTTGAGTTTCTTGAAGCTAACGATTGAAGTCTTCCATTAGTTTTAGGAAATTCTTAGTTGTTATCTCTTCAAATACTCCTTCTGTCCCATTCTTTCTTTCTCTCTTTTTTCTTTCTGTAACTTTAGCTAAATGTATGTTAGACATTCAGAAAAACACAACTTACTTAAAGTGATACAAAAGAAGATAGTAAATCTGAATATTCTATTAAGTAAATTCAATCTTTAATTAAAGATCTATCATACAGTTAAAATACTTAATATATTATCTTAGCATCACAAACAGAAAAATAAAAGAAAAAAGAAAATACAGAAACCATTAACATACCTGTGTACATATAGACATTTGAGTTATGAAAACAGTAGCACTAGAGAGTGGTGGGAAAATTACATTGATTTCAAAATATTGTGCTGTGAAAATTGGATATCCATGTGGGAAAATAATGAAGCCTGTTTCAGCATCATGCCACAAGCAAAAATCAATACAAATTGATTGCAAATCTCAATGTGAAAGCAAAAACAAGAAAGTTTTTAGATGATGAGAGAATATGAACTCAGGAGGTGAAAAATTTTAAACAGAACCAAAACAGTAGCTATGAAGAAGGCTAATATCTCTAATTCAATTCAAATTAAGACTTTATGTTTTTGTAAATCTGTCATTAAGAAGATGAAAATTCCAGCCACAGATTATGAGAGAACATGTACACACACAGAGAAAACTCACTTTTTACTGAAAAGAATATAACATTAGGTAAATGGCTAGAATAGCAAAAATCTATAATCCTATATTAAAATAAACTTATTTTTGCATTTTGCATTTTACCCTCTATGTACACAAACATTCTTATATTGTAATCATGGAATACATAAAATTTTGGATTACTTTAGAATAAATATGTTTTAATTTTCTATATTCCCTATTTTTAAAGCCTTCATAGATGTAAATAATAAGGTATTATGCATAATAAAAGCTGGTGTTAATGTATATTTACGTTTTAAAGCAAAGGAACTTTACTCATGAAAAACAGTATGGCATAAGTGGATAACACATGGAAAATATTAAATAAATTAGTTTTATCACTTTATGTTTTATGGTTTTCATTATAAAAATTAAATAGATTAAAATAAATCAAGTATAAGAAAGCTTTCAGATTTAAAACTTTGTGATAACATTTAGTAAAATTTAAATTTCCCTGAGATAAAGCCTTAACATTCAAATTAAATTTAACCCATCTTATTTAGAAAGCAGAAGAGTAGCCCATAGTCATAAAATAACAAATATTAGAAATATATGATTATAAATAATGAAAAATATTTTTAAACTGAAGATGAAAGTTTTATTTATTAGTTTAAAATTCCAGAAGAACATGACCATAAAACCAAACCATTCAAGCTGTAACTTGATTCTTGTTTGAAATTCATCATGGAATACTACTGTAATTAACCTTAATTAAAATATTTAAGCCTCAAAATTATTACATATAATGTAAGATTATGATCAGGGGAACTAGATCCTATTCCATATTCTGCCACTTATATGTGATGTATACATTTATCCATCTCTGTGTCCAAGTATCCTTTATTGTTTTTTAATATTTATTTATTTGGCCGCGTTGGGTCTTCGTTGCTGCGCACGGGTTTTCTCTAGTTGCGGTGAGCTGGGGCTACTGTTCTTTGCGGTGCGGTGGCTTCTCTTGTTGCGGAGTGCGGGCTCTAGGCACACAGGCTTCAGTAGTTGTGGATCGCGGGCTCTAGAGCACAGGCTCAGTAGTTGTGGTGCACGGGCTTAGTTGCTCCGCGGCATGTGAGATCTTCCTGGTCCAGGGCTCGAACCCGTGTCCCCTGCATTGGCAGGCGGATTCTTAATCACTGTGCCACCAGGGAAGTCCCAAGTATCCTTTATTATATAAAAATACTTAGTGACAAAGGTTATACTTTTATTTTATTATTATTTTTTAAATTTTATTTTATTTATTTTTTTATACAGCAGGTTCTTATTAGTCACCCATTTTATACACATCAGTGTATACACGTCAATCCCAATCGTCCGATTCATCACACCACCACCCCACGCCCCCGGATATACTTTTAAATTTATATAACAATTTTACTTATTTGTATACATGATTTATGTATGTGTACATGGACAGGAATATGTAAATATACAAATGGTAAGAAATTCCTCTACTTAAAATTGTTTTTCAGATTTTATGTTATTGCTTAGCCATCCACATATACTTTATCTCAGCAATTATATTCTACACAGGAAAAGAAATGCTTCTAGTCCAAAAGGGATAGTTTGATCTTAATAATAAATAGTCACTGATAACCAACTAGTTGTCAGGCATTGTGTTCGATGCTGCTTTCTGAAGGCAAGAACATATGAACAATTATATCTTTTCATTTTAATAACTTTTAATAATTATAATCTAGATGAGTGCCAACATTGAAACACACATGAATCACCAGATGATGAGGTTAAAATGCAGATTCTGATTCTGTAAGTTTCAGGACCCAAGATTATCCCCATGTTGCTAGTGCAAAGGTCATGCTTTGACAGCAAGGACAAGCCTCCTTCACTGACTTCTGTTTAAAAGTTCCCCAGGTTTTTTTCTTTTCAATTGTTTATTCCCCTTGGTGTTTGGCATTCTGTACTTGTTACAAGGTTATTTCCTTACTTCCTGGTGTTACTGCTCTTGAAGTGTAATCTACATATTGAAAGATACCCCATACTTTCTCATTTATCATTTATTTTTCATCCAACTGTGCCATCAGTTAATGAAAACAGTTGCTCTGTGAAAGTTCCCCATCCTTGTGAAAAATATTCCCTCTCTTTCTATAGATCTATCTTCTGTAGGGGAAAACTCAGTTGGGACCAAACAAACTAGATGCCAGAAGCACAGATATGAGACTTCAGTCCAAATGAGCTCAGGGGCTGTAGACTGCACAGGCAGGACAGACAGGAAGAAAATGAGGTAGAAATAGATGAGAAACGCATTTGCTAAAGGAGTCCTGGAGTTTAAATTTAGTTAGCCCACAAGGGAATTTAATTTTGCAGACTTAGAAACTGACAGACATCCCTGGGATAAAAGTAAATTGTGTCATATCCTGCTGCCTATCTATCTTTATACAGGCTACATAGGGTTTTAACTTCATCATATTAATTGGCAAAGCATTGGAAGCTCCTTGTGTCTATCCTTTCCAGGTATCACCCTAGGCCTAGTTTAGCATGAATAAAATGCCAGACTGCTTCCTGATCCTGCTCATTGATAAAAGTCACAGAAAAATCACTAAACTAGTATTTTTCAGCAGTTCTTCACTTCCTGAACTGGCCTCCTATTGCTTCCAGCATTAGCCTATGTATACCCTAATGTGTGTGTGTGTGTGTGTGTGTGTGTGTGTGTGTGTGTGTGTGTGTTGGAATTTAACTTGTTTTAGTTGGCAGGTCTCCATTTCTAGAGTAGCCACATCCAAATTTGAGGTAGAGACTGATGAATGCAATGCAGAAAGCCAAGGTATTGAGCTTAATGCCATGACAGAGTGGGATTTTTTTTTTTTTTGGCTGTGCCATGTGGCATGGGGAATCTTTAGAACCTGACCAGGGGTCAAACCCATGCCCCCTGCAGTGAAAGTTCACAGCCTTAACCACTGGACTGCCAGGGAAGTCCCATGAGTGGGATTTTTGGACTGTCTTTCTTGGAGTAGGGGTAGATGTATTCTCTTTGTGGGACAGAGAATGAGGCAGTTGAACCACATTTGATAAACAGAATGATGGTTTTATATAGTCACTATGCTGTTTATCAAATATTTCCAATTTCTTTCCAGGCATATCATGGAAAGTCTATCAGTTCCCGTTGAAGTTATAGGTGGCCATGAGATTTGCTAGGGACAACCAAGTGTGGTCAGAAACGATATCTATCAATTTGGAGAGAAAGCTCTGATGATCACAGAAGCTTTTACCTCCCAGATAATTACATTGGTCAGAGCCTTCTCTAACCCATGCTGAATATGTAATGTACTTAAGGAAAAATTATTTATTGGGTTAAGTCATTATATTAGGGTTTGTCTGTTATCGTTGTAGCATAAACTACCACCTATTCTGGCTAAAGTAGAGTTAATTTGCTCAATCTCTGTTCTAATCTTTTCTGACTCTTCTTTCTCTCATACTTTCTTTCTCTCATCCCCTACCTCTCTCAAACTCTAGAGTTTCTTTCAGTCTGTACCTCATAATCTGTGATGAACGAGTAGGCTTTTTCAGAGTCTCCCAATAGTCAATACATAAGGAGCCACCAATATCTACTTTTAAGGTCAAGCCTGGGAGATGCCACAGTACTCAAGCGGAATTCATAGGGACGATATAAATGATCTCTTTATCATCTGGAAATGACTCACATTAGCTAATGTCTGGCCTTCCAAGTACTGGCCATATGTTTTTATTGTAAATACTATTAACTGATGGACTGTAGCCATTATCTCAATTAGCAGATATTTAAGCCTGGATGAGCAGTACGAAAATCCTCGACAGTTGGCAGCATGTTTAGATTCTGTTATGTTTAGCTACAGGGAAGGTGAACTATAAGAAGTTCAGTGCTTGTCTTTCTTTGATCTGTGTGGAATCTATGTCCCAAGAAATCCCTTTAGTGAACTACATGTATTAATGACAATAAAAACAACTTGAAAATAATTATAATTTCCCACTAGAGTTAGCAAATATCAGTTTGACTTTTAGGTTAATTTGTCAAGCAATATATCAGACCACAAAATCAGCAATGACATTTGGGATGCTTATATTTTAAAATGAGTTGAGTTTTGAGAATATATATATATATATATATATATATATATATATATATACACACACACACATAGAATGCTGGAAATCAATTAGTAAAAAATAAACACAAATGGCAAAGAATTAAAATAGGCAATTATTAGATGAAATCTAAATGTCTAACAAAAATATAAGAATGTTTAACCTTATAATTAATCAATGAAAGGAAAATTAAAATTAAAATCACAGAAATATCATTAAATGCTGTAAGACTGGCAAAAATAGAGAAAAAGTCAAAGAATTGGCGAAAAGGTATGGAAAATTGAACCTCATATTTTCCTAGTAGAATATGAACTCAATAAGAAACCAATTTGGCCATATTTAATAAACCTCCATATGATCCTAACCTGTGACCGACAAATTTCATTTCTGATAATATATTCTAGGGAATCTATCACAAGTTCACAAGGAGCATATAAAAGAATGTTCACTGCAATATTTCTTTGGAATAGCAAAATATTGAAGACCCCTAAATATCCATATATAGTGAATGAATGAAGGGATCGTATTATATTCATTCAATGAAACACTATGGAAGTGTTGGAATAAATGAACTAGAGCTGTAGAATAAATGTGGATATATACTGAATAGATAATGTTACATGGAAAATAAATAAAAAATGGATACCATTCAAGTAATTTAAAAAATTCCAGTAATCATAGATTTTTATTCAAACATACTTGCATACCCAGAGTAAAATACTTGATCAGGAAAAATATACACCAACTCCAGAAAAGGTTTTCTCTGGGGTGAGGAGAGGGTTCTCAGGAGACATTGTAAAGGGATTTCAACTACATCTGTCATATTTTATTACTTAAAGGAACTTTTATGATAAGCAGGCAAAAAAACCAAGGGAAAAGCAGTAAAATAATCACTAAAAATTTAAAATATAAAAAGTCAAAACAAAGTGAAAAATCATAGATAATATCAGTTAAAATTTTGTTGCATTAAAAATTTTTCCATAGATAAGAGTATTTTAACCTAATTAAATTTATTCTCTTTACAAATGTCTCTTGCCTTTAAATTTTTATATTTTAAATGTTTTCATATTGTATTGTATAGACTTTGCATCACTTTTACCAGTGGAAGGTGGGGGAAAGTGATATCTGTCACTTCTGGATTAAGGCTTTAAATGAATATAGCTTCCCCGTGCTCTCTTGTCTCTTCTGTTTTCCAGGTGCAGATGATGACATAGGGGATGGCAATGCTTTAGAAAGAAGCCTCCTCATCTTTAAATCAGAATGTCTAGGAAAGTCACCCTACCAGGGCTGTCACATGAGTGAGAAATAAACCTCTTTTGTGTTTAAACCAGTTTACATGTTTGGAAGCAGTTACAGCACCTTAACCTACAGCAATTTACACAATAGAATTCTTAGATCAAAGATCATTAATATGTTCAAGGTTTTTGATACATGATGTCAGGTTATGTTTTAAAAGGATTATATTAATTTACATGCTGACCGGAAATATATGAAGGATTGTCTTATTCCACCTACCAACATATATTATTTTAAAAAATATTTTTACATGATGTGGTATTATTCTTTGAATACATTTTTCCAGTATTTTGTAGAATAGCAATACCTGTGGTGTCTCAGAACTGGTGGGACCGCTTAGGGCTATACACTGAAGTGCACATGAGCTCTTGTGCTAGTTTGGTCAAAGGAGAATGAGATTCTGTGGAAAGAAGATGTGGCCTTTGGGCCAAGTGACCTGACCCTAAGAGCGTGGTGATGTGAAGAACTATGAAATTTGCTTTGGTGAAACTGGGTGTATGGGGGAGAGAAATAGAAAATGATTTGATTTGAATGGTGCTATAAAGAATGTAGACTTGGGAAAGGATATAAATATAGAGCTTCCTGGAAGAGAAAAGCTGATTGGTTAAAATAGCCTCACCTGAGCAAGAAAAGCAGTGATAGGTAGGTCAAAGACTTCAAAGGGCAAAGGCTATAGGTCTCCATAGCCCAAAGGTTACAGGATTGTCTACTAGAAGTGTGACAGATTTGATACCATGGGATGTTTAGTCTAGAAAACCCTTCCCTGGGTTCTATGGGTTACCGAAGAAGATTTAGCACTGAAATATTGGGAGTACAGGGGTCTAGAAAGCTTTTCCAGAAGGGTCTGTCTTAAAAATTTTAAATGATAAGGAGTATCTAGCTTATTTACTGCTTATTGCCAACAATGGTGTTCCTTTGATAGATTGGTTGAAAGTCCATTCATTCAGCAAATACTTCAACTGGATACAGTTTATATAGCATACTTTTCTCACATTATTCTAAAAACCCTGCACTTAAAGTGATTTTGTGTATATAAGATGATAAAGTACACAATAGAACAAAGAGTCCTGCCAAAGATGAGAAAGTGGGGAAATTCCATAACCTAGGAGTACTGCCTTTAAAGGAGAAACTTCTTTTCATTTGATTTCTATCTTGGCACATCAGTCTGGAGAATTCTTCTATAGGAATGATGGAACCTGGGTTCAAAACCAGATACTGCCATTTAATGACTATTTGATCTTGGATGAGTTGTATAATCTCTCTCTGTCTCAATTTCCTCACCAGTAAATGGAGATAATAACTATATTTCTCTCAACGGCCGTGTGATTATATGTGTAATGTGCTGTAGCGGTCTAAATCATGGCTCCCAAAGATATCTGGTCCTAATCCCTGGAACCTGTAAATGTCTCTTTATATGGTAAAAAGTGACTTTGTAGATGTGATTAAGTAAAGGATCTTGAGATGCCGAGATTATCCAGGTGGACACTAGAAGTGATCACATGTATATAAATGTATCACAGGTATATATAAGAGGGAGGAAGATTTGACCACAGACAGACATAGAAGAAGGTGATGTGAAGATGGAGGTGGAGATTGGAATGATATGACCACAAGCCAAGGGATGCCAGTACCCACCAGAATCTGGAAGAGGAAAGAAGTAGATCCTCCTCCAGAGTCTCCAGAGAGAGCATGGCCTTGGTGACATTTTAATTTCAGCCCAATGATACTGAGTTTGGACATCTGGCCTCTAGGACTGTGACACAATATATTTCCTTTGTTTTAAGTCACCTAGTTTATGGTAATTTGATAAAGGCCACAGGAAACTAGTATGAATGCTTAGACCCATGCTTGTAACATACTAAGGATTATAAAAGTATAGTATAAATACTATATGCTATTAGTATTCTAAGAAAATGGCCATAAGGTCACACTCTGAAGTACAGAACTGGACAGCTCAAAGACTGCTAACTGTGTATTTTCAAGGAACTTATTTGTGTCTGTTTGGGTACAAAAGTGAATTCAAGAAAGAAGCGAATTCTGGTGTGGGAAGTGAATAGAACATTCCATGTGGCTCCTTCCACCAGAAGACCTTTCAATCAGGTGCAGCAAGGAAGAGGGACCTGTGGAGCCTTAGAGGGAGACAGTGGCCATACTGCAATGCCCTCTCCTTCTGCTCAACTAAAAAGATATCCCATTTGTATTCCAGGCAGCAAAATCACCTGGGAGGTATGTGAAGTATTTTTCAAAGCCTTGAAAACAGTGGCCCTGAATAGTATCTTGAGCTAAAATTTGCTTCCCAAATAACAATGCGAAACCCATTCAAGAGAAGGTGGTCTACTGCAGTGATTAAGAGCCTTTAGAGTGAAACTGACCTCTGACTGAACCCCTAATCTGTACTTACAAATTACATGACCCCATACAGCTATCTCTCTTCTCTGGACTTCCATTCTCTCTGTAAACTTGGGGTTGGGGTGGGGAACTAAGGAAGAGGAAGACAACATTGCCTCATTGGATTATTATAGGAATCAAATTTGATAATGCATGTAAAATGCTTAGTCTTGGACTGGTAAGCAGTAAATATTCAATAAATAGTCTCCAGAAAAGGTGAGGCCAAAGCAGCAATTCATTCAGAAACATTGAGGATTAAGTAGACAACTAAGTTCAATAAGGCTAAGGGATTGTAAAAAATCTGTGCACAAAAAGTCCCAATAGGTTTTTTCTTTATTTGTTTTAGCCCCATATATTGTTTTTTTTTAACATGTTTATCAGAGTATAATTGCTTTACAATGGAGTGTCAGTTTCTGCTGTATAACAAAGTGAATCAGTTATACATATGCATATGTCCCCATATCTCTTCCCTCTTGCATCTCCCTCCCTCCCACCCTCCCAATCCCACCCCTCTAGGTGGTCACAAAGCACTGAGCTGATCTCCCTTTGCTGTGTGGCTGCTTCCCACTAGCTATCTGTTTTTTGTTTGGTAGTGTATACGTGTCCATGCCACACTCTCACTTCGTCCCAGCTTACCCTTCCCCCTCCCCATATCCTCAAGTCCATTCTCTAGTAGGTCTGCATCTTTATTCCTGTCTTTCCCCTAGGTTCTTCTGACCATTTTCTTTTCTTTTCTTTTCTTTTTTTTTAGATTCCATATATATGTATTAGCATACAGTATTTGTTTTTTCTCTTTTTGACTTACTTCACTCTGTATGACAATCTCTAGGTCCACCCACCTCACTGCAAATAACTCAGTTTCGTTCCTTTTTATGGCTGAGTAATATTCCATTGTATATATGTGCCACATCTTCTTGATCCATTCATCTGTTGATGGACACTTAGGTTGCTTCCATGTCCTGGCTATTGTAAATAGAGCTGTAATGAACATTTTGGTACATGACTCTTTTTGAATTATGGTTTTCTCAGGGTATATGCCCAGTAGTGAGATTGCTGGGTCGTATGATAGTTCTATTTGTAGTTTTTTAAGGAACCTCCATACTGTGCTCCATAGTGGCTGTATCAATTTACATTCCCACCAGCAGTGCAAGAGGGTTCCCTTTTCTCCACACCCTCTTCAGCATTTACTGTTTGTAGATTTTTTGATGATGGCTATTCTGACTGGTGTGAGGTGATACCTCATTGTAGTTTTGATTTGCATTTCTCTAATGATTAATGATGTTGAGCATTCTTTCATGTGTTTGTTGGCAATCTGTATATCTTCTTTGGAGAAATGTCTATTTAGGTCTTCTGCCCATTTTTGGATTGGGTTGTTTGTTTTTTTGATATTCAGCTCCATGAGTTGCTTGTATGCTTTGGAGATTAATCCTTTGTCAGTTGCTTCATTTGCAAATATTTTCTCCCATTCTGAGGGTTGTCTTATCGTCTTGTTTATGGTTTCCTTTGCTGTGCAAAAGCTTTTAAGTTTCATTAGGTCCCATTTGTTTATTTTTGTTTTTATTTCCATTTCCCTAGGAGGTGGGTCAAAAAGGATCTTTTTGTGATTTATGTCATAGAGTGTTCTGCCTATGTTTTCCTCTAAGAGTTTGATGGTGTCTGGCCTTACATTTAGGTCTTTAATCCATTTTTTTTTTTTTGGCGGTACACGGGCCTCTCACTGTTGTGGCCTCTCCTGTTGTGGAGCACAGGCTCCGGACATGCAGGCTCAGTGGCCATGGCTTACAGGCCCAGCTGCTCCGTGGCATGTGGGATCTTCCTGGACCAGGGCACGAACCGGTGTCCCCTGCATTGGCAGGCAGACTCTCAACCACTGCGCCACCAGGGAAGCCCTTTAATCCATTTTGAGTTTATTTTTGTGTATGGTGTTAGGGAGTGTTCTAATTTCATTCTTGTACATGTAGCTGTCCAGTTTTCCCAGCACCACTTATTGAAGAGGCTGTCTTTTCTCCACTGTATATTCTTGCCTCCTTTATCAAAGATAAGTTGACCATATGTGCATGGGTTTATCTCTGGGCTTTCTATCCTGTTCCATTGATCTATATTTCTGTTTTTGTGCCAGTACCATACTGTCTTGATTACTTTAGCTTTGTAGTATAGTCTGAAGTCAGGGAGCCTGATTCCTCCAGCTCCATTTTTCTTTCTTGAGATTGCTTTGGCTATTTGGGGTCTTTTGTGTTTCCGTACAAATTGTGAAATTCTTTGTTTTAGTTGTGTGAAAAATACCAGTGGTAGTTTGATAGGGATTGCATTGAATCTGTAGATTGCTTTGTGTAGTAGAGGCATTTTCACAATGTTGATTCTTCCAATCCAAGAACATTGTATACCTCTCCATCTATTTGTATCATCTTTAATTTCTTTCATCAGTTTCTTATGATTTTCTGCATTCAGGTCTTTTGTCTCCTTAGGTAGATTTATTCCTAGATATTTTATTCTTTTGGTTGCAATGGTAAATGGGAGTGTTTTCTTAATTTCACTTTCACATTTTTCATCATTAGTGTATAGGAACGCAAGAGATTTCTGTGCATTAATTTTGTATCTTGTGACTTTACCAAATTCCTTGATTAGCTCCAGTAGTTTGCTGGTAGCATCTTTAGGATTCTTTATGTATAGTATCATGTCATCTGCAAACAATGACAATTTTACTTCTTTTCCAGTTTGGATTCCTTTTATTTCTTGTTCTTCTCTGATTGCCAGGGCTAGGACTTCCAAAACTGTGTTGAATAATAGTGGCAAGAGTGGACATCCTTGTCTTGTTCTTGATCTTAGTGGAACTGGTTTCAGTTTTTCACCATTGAGGACGATGTTGGCTGTAGGTTTGTCATATATGGCCTTTATTATGTTGAGGAAAGTTCCCTCTATGCCTACTTTCTGGAGAGTTTTTATCATAAATGGGTGTTGAATTTTGTCGAAAGCTTTCTCTGCATCTATTGAGATGATCATATGGTTTTTCTCCTTCAATTTGTTAATATGGTGTATCACGTTGATTGATTTGCATATATTGAAGAATCCTTGCCTTACTGGGATAGACCCCACTTCATCATAATGTATGATCCTTTTAATGTGCTGTTGGATTCTGTTTGCTAGTATTTTGTTGAGGATTTTTGCATCTATATTCATCACTGATATTGGCCTGTAGTTTTCTTTCTTTGTGACATCTTTGTCTGGTTTTGGTATCAGGGTGATGGTGGCCTCGTACAATGAGTTTGGGAGTGTTCCTCCCTCTGCTATAGTTTGGAAGAGTTTGAGAAGTATAGGTGTAGCTCTTCTCTAAATGTTTGATAGAATTCGCCTGTGAAGCCATCTGGTCCTGGGCTTTTGTTTGTTGGAAGATTTTTAATCACAGTTTCAATTTCAGTGCTTGTGATTGGTCTGTTCATATTTTCTATTTCTTCCTAGTTCAGTCTCGGAAGGTTGTGCATTTCTAAGAACTTGTCCATTTCTTCCAGGCTGTTCATTTTATGGGCATAGAGTTGCTTGTAGTAATCTCTCATGATCCTTTGTATTTCTGCAGTGTCAGTTGTTACTTCTCCTTTTTCATTTCTAATTCTATAGATTTGAGTCTTCTCCCTTTTCTTCTTGATGAGTCTGGCTAATAGTTTATCAATTTTGTTTATCTTCTCAAAGAACGAGCTTTTTGTTTTATTTATCTTTGCTATCATTTCCTTCATTTCTTTTTCACTTATTTCTGATCTGATCTTTATGATTTCTTTCCTTCTGCTAACTTTGGAGCTTTTTTGTTCTTCTTTCTCTAATTGCTTTAGGTGTAAGGTTAGGTTGTTTATTTGAGATGTTTCCTGTTTCTTAAGGTAGACTTGTATAGCTATAAACTTCCCTCTTAGAACTGCTTTTGCTGCATCCCATAGATTTTGAGTCATTGTGTTTTCATTCTCATTTGTTTCTAGCTATTTTTGATTTCCTCTTTGATTTCTTCAGTGATCTCTTGGTTATTAAGTAGTGTGTTGTTTAGCCTCCATGTGTTTGTATTTCTTACAGATTTTTTCCTGTAATTGATATCTAGTCTTGTAACATTGTGGTCGGAAAAGATACTTAATACGATTTCAATTTTGTTAAATTTACCAAGGCTTGTTTTGTGACCCAAGATATGATCTATCCTGGAGAATGTTCCATGAGCACTTGAGAAGAATGTGTATTCTGTTGTTTTTGGATGGAATGTCCTATAAATATCAATTAAGTCCATCTTGTTTAATGTATCATTTAAAGCTTGTGTTTCCTTATTTATTTTCATTTTGGATGATCTATCCATTGGTGAAAGTGGGGTGTTAAAGTCCCCTACTAGGACTGTGTTACTGTCGATTTCCCCTTTTATGGCTGTTAGTATTTGCCCTATGTATTGAGGTGCTCCTATGTTGGGTGCATAAATATTTACAATTGTTATATCTTCTTCTTGGATCGATCCCTTGATCATTATGTAGTGTCCTTCTTTGTCTCTTGTAATAGTCTTTATTTTAAAGTCTATTTTGTCTGATATGCGAATTGCTACTCCAGCTTTCTTTTGGTTTCCATTTGCATGGAATATCTTTTTCCATCCCCTCACTTTCAGCCTCTATGTGTCCCTAGGTCTGAAGTGGGTCTCTTGTAGACAGCATATATACTGGTCTTGTTTTTGTATCCATTCAGTCAGTCTATGTCTTTTGGTTGGAGCATTTAATCCATTTACATTTAAGGTAATTATCAATATGTATGTTCCTATTACCATTTTCTTATTTGTTTTGGGTTTATTATTATAGGTCTTTTCCTTCTCTTGTGTTTCCTGCCTAGAGAAGTTCCTTTAGCATTTGTTGTAAAGCTGTTTTGGAGGTGCTGAATTCTTTTAGCTTTTGCTTGTCTGTAAAGCTTTTAATTTCTCCATCAAATCTGAATGAGATCCTTGCTGGGTAGAGTAATCTTGGTTGTAGGTTTTTCTCCTTCATCACTTTAAATATGTCCTGCCACTCCCTTCTGGTTTGCAGGGTTTCTGCTGAAAGATCAGCTGTTAACCTTATGGGGATTACCTTATGTGTTACTTGTTGTTTTTCCCTTGCTGCTTTTAATATGTTTTCTTTGTATTTAAGTTTTGACAGTTTGATTAATATGTATCTTTGCGTATTTCTCCTTGGATTTATCCTGTATGGGACTCTCTGTGCTTCCTGGACATGATTAACTATTTCCTTTCCCATATTAGGGAAATTTTCAACTATAATCTCTTCAAATATTTTCTCAGTCCCTTTCTTTTTCTCTTCTTCTTCTGGGACCCCTATAATTCAAATGTTGGTGCATTTAATGTTGTCCCAGAGGTCTCTGAGACTGTCCTCAGTTCTTTTCATTCTTTTTTCTTTATTCTGCTCTGCAGTAGTTATTTCCACTACTTTATCTTCCACGTCATTTATCCGTTCCTCTGCCTCAGTTATTCTGCTATTGATGCCTTCTAGAGAAATTTTAATTTCATTTATTGTGTTTCTCATCCTGTTTGTTTGCTCTTTAGTTCTTCTAGGTCCTTGTTAAATGTTTCTTGTATTTTCTCCATTCTATTTCCAAGATTTTGGATCATCTTTACTATCATTATTCTGAATTATTTTTCAGGTAGACTGCCTATTTCCTTTTCATTTGTTAGGTCTGGTGGGTTTTCACCTTGCTCCTTCATCTGTGGGTGTTTCTCTGTCTTCTCATCTTGCTTAACTTGCTGTGTTTGGGGTTTCCTTTATCGCAGGCTGCAGGTTCGTAGTTTCCGTTGTTTTTGGTGTCTGTCCCCTGTGACTAAGGTTGTTTTAGTGACTTGTGTATGCTTCCTGGTGGAGGGGACTAGTGCCTGTGTTCTGGTGGATGAGGCTGGATCTTGTCTTTCTGGTGGGCAGGTCCACGTCTGGTGGTGTGTTTTGGGGTGTCTGTGGACTTCTTATGATTTTAGGCAGCCTCTCTGCTAATGGATGGGGTTGTGTTCCTGTCTTGCTAGTTGTTTGGCATAGGGTGTCCTGCACTGTAGCTTGCTGGTCGTTTAGTGGAGCTGGGTCTTGGCGTTGAGATGGAGATCTCTGGGAGATTTTTGCCGTTTGGTATTATGTGGAGCTGGGAGGTGTCTTGTGGACCAGTGTCCTGAACTTGGCTCTCCCACCTCAGTGGCACAGCATGATGCCTGGCTAGAGCACCAAGAACCTCTTCTCCACACTAGCCCCATATATTGTTCTCTTCACTCCTAAAGCTTACAAATCCAGTAGCACAATATCTGGGGGTATCAGAATAGGATTGGAGAGGTTGTTTCTGAAAAGGAAGGTAATAGGAGATAGTCCAATCTTTCAGTAAGCTTAAATTGGGGGAAAGGCACTTTCCTGGTGGTGCAGTGGTTAAGAATCCACCTGCCAATGCAGGGGACACAGGTTGGAGCCCTGGTCCGGGAAGAAGAGCCCACATGTAGCGGAGCAACTAAGCCCGTGCACCACAGCTACCGAGCCGGTATGCCTAGAACCCGTGCTCTACAACAAGAGAAGCCACCACAATGAGAAGCCCACGCACCACAACGAAGAGTAGCCCCTGCTCACAGCAGCTAGAGAAAACCCACGCGCAGCAACGAAGACCCAATGCAGCTAAAAAATAAATAAATAAATAAATAAGTAAATTTTTTTTTAATTTGGGGGAAAATCCTGCCTATGAAAGTAGATGCTGGCTTCAAAGCAATATTAATTATAGAAATTCTATTTTTGCCAAGTTTCAGTTCCAGAAAGGAAGTTATGAGAAATCACTTTAACTCTTCATAGCTTGATTTTAAAATTTAAGGAGATGACAGAATCGACAATTTTAAGTGGCCACAGAGCCCACATGTATTACCACAGTGAAGAAAGCACAAGGCCTCCCTGTCTGCTTCAATCACAGTGCTCATGTGTTGAAAACATTGCAGGTTTGCAAGTAGAGTAATGGAGTGGAACCTGGGGCAATTGCCATCTGCCACCATTGCTAAGCAAAGCCAAAGAGGGAAGGCTGAAATTTGGCTAAAGTTGTGATAGTTTATAGCCCTTATTCTTTATTGTCCGCCAGAAGCTATTCCCTCCTTCCTCCTTAGTACCAACATACCTACTTTTATTTCTACAGGTGGGTATGTGCCCCACTTCTGGCCAATGGCATGCCAACACAAGTTTGCTCAGGGGTTTCTGGAAAAGATTTTTTCCTTCAGTAGTGGCAAGGGAGTGACAGAAAACTGTCTCTGCCTTGAGTTACGCTTGCTTCCAGACACTGAATATAATTGTGTGGTGCTTGGAACTGCAGCACCTACCGTGGGACCAGGAGAGGAAAAGTGAGAGAATTAGATGCCAACCTTAAACTAGACATCACTGCAGCCACAAGCCTCCTCTGGACTTCTAGTTACATGCAAAATGTAAACTCTTTGCCCGGAATTCTATTTCTTGCAAGTAAAATGTATACAATACATATAAATAAATTCAGATTGTCAATAATTTAGGTTCAGAGACCTTGGAGCACACTATGATGTAACTAGCTATATTACAACATCTTTGGGGAGAGAATGGGAAATGACTTTGAATTACTCAACCAGAGAATAGAAAAGAATGTTAAGGAGAATAGAAAAGAGTGTTAAGGAGAAAGACTAATCAATTAAATTTAGTTATTCATTAGTTTGTTCGAGTATTTATTGAGTTGTATTTGACTGGTACTGTGCTACTGAGAATAATTTGATGGAAGAGGTGAACAAAGCATCTGCCTTTGTGTAGTGTGTACACTTCATAAATAGACTTACGGAAAAGATGAATACTGGATGGCAAGTGCTTAAAAGAAAAACAAAGATAATATGATGAGCGAGGGGGTTCCACTGCCGGAATCTCCTCTGGATAGAATTGAAGGATGAGAAGGAGCCCAGCATGGTAAAATCTTGGGAAACAACCTTGCAAGCAGAGTAAGTACAAAGCTTTGAAGCAGGAAAATTCCTAGAGAATTCAGTGTGGCTGGGGCAGTGTGATATAAGCACAGACATGAGGTGAGCACAGAGAGGCAGCTCCTAAGTCAGACTTTGTGAGCCCTAGCAGACCAAGGTGAGGAAATGGATTTTATCTCACTTTAAATTGGAAGCTAATGAGGGCTTTTAAGGAGAGGAGTAGGATGTTCTCATTTATGTTTTCAACAGTTCACTTTGTCTGGAGCATGGGCTAGGGGGCAAGAGTCAAATCAGGGAAACCACTTGGCAGTAATCCAATAAGAGCTGATGTGCTTCAACTAGGAGTGTTGCAACCTGAGAGTCAATAGTTGGTAGAAGCAATGGACTTTGCTCGTGAAATGAATGTTGTCGTGCTGAAGGGGGATAAGTCAAAAAGGACTCACATGTTTCTAGCTTGATCACTGTGAGGCAGTCTCACTTTCTGAGTTAGTGCCACTTTCTAAGATGGGGAAGACTTCGAAAAAAACTATTTACAGAATGAAAATTAAAAGTTCTTCTTTGACCATGGTATGTTTGAGAAGTCCTGGAGACATGGGTGGAGGGGTCAAGCCGGCAGTTTGACACATGCGTCTGAAGGTCAAGGAGGAGTCGGCACTGGAGAAATAAATTTGGTTTTTGTAACATCTGGATGGCATGAAAATGATGGGAATAGATCATAATCATTTGAGGAAAGTGTGCAGAGAAGAAGAGAGGATCCAGGACTGAGGCCTGCTGTGTGCTGACATTTAAAAGTCAGATAATGAAAGAACAACATTAAAAAAAAAAAAAAAAAAACGCTGGTGAAATCTTTCCTTCAGCAAGAAGGAAAATTAGGGGAATATAAAGTAATGGCAGCTACAACCTAAAAAGGTTTCAAAAAGCAGAGAGTGATCAGAGATGTGTTGAATATATTTGAAAAGTCTGGTAAGTTCAGGGCACAGATATGGTCCTTAGCCATAGGCATGGTCACAGGATTTGGCACAAAGATCACTGGTGACCTTGACAAGAGCAGTGGACTGAGGAAGATAGAAGCCATAGCGGGGTGAGTTAAGGAGTAAATGGAAAGAGAATCGGAATTACCTCTTCCAAGAAGTTTTTCTATGGAGAGCAGAGAAATGGGTTCATATTTATAGGAGAAGAGGAAAAGAGTTAATTCATTATCACCTCACTTCGTGTCTAATGAGAGAGATCAGTAGAGAGGGAGAAATTTTTCATGTAGAACAGCAGTGGGGATAATTGAAGAACAGAAATCTCTGACAGATGGAAGATCCAGAGCCCAAGTGGAGCACTTGGTAGGAGCAAGGGTGCTTCCTTCAGCTTCTGAGGAGGGAAGATGTGGATGGTAAACGCTGTGCTGACCTGAAAAGCTCTGCGTACTATGCCGTCTTACATAAGGGGCTTCAGCATCCACAGATTTTGGTATCTGAGGTGGGGGGTGTCTTGGAACTATTCCCCCATGGATACCAAGGGACAACTGTACTAACTTTTGTCAAAGAATGGCAAATCACAAAATTGCATTTGCCAAGCATGACACAGCCATCTGCAGCAGAGCAGTGAAGACAAGCAACAATGTAATTAAGGATTCCAAACCAGCCATAACCGAACTTGAGGAAATTAAAGCCATGCAAATTGTGATTAAAATTAATTGGGATTAGTGAGATGTTGCTAAATTGTCTTAGGTTGATGATTTCAAGATCTTAAGATAAATTTTGGACACAATAGGAGTTCTGGATTTAGGAAAGAGTTTATAATTCTGCTTTTTCCTTTCTACTCTAGGAACCCCTTTATTGAAAAATGAGCCAGACTCAGTAATGCACAGAAACTTCCTGATGGGATTTGTGGACATTCTAAAATACAAAGTAGAATAAATTATAAACACCTTTCTGTCTTCAAAATATGATCATGGTAAGGTGAATGTTTTAAAATAGAAATGTGACTCTGAAAGTATGTTCTTTGAAAAGAAAATAAGGAAAAACAGAGTTAGGAATACCTGACCAGGCCAAAATTATGACTGCCTTTAATATAGTAATATATATCTAAATTATACCAAGAAATAAGGATAATAGACATTTAAGACCTTGTTGTAAATAATACAAAAGAAAATATAATTAAGCAACTCCCTCATTTTATTATTCCAAAATTATTAACCTGCCTGTATGTTTAACCAAATTTCATTCTCAATAGAACAACTGTCTCTGGTCCTACAAGAAGCCCGAACTCCCTTCAGTCTTATTCCTGATTGAATAAATTGATGAATTGATGAAAAATTCAAACAATTCAATTTTATATTAATGTGAGTTTGAATGAGATTATGAGTGACACTCACAGCTGGATGCACCAGCAATTAACTGTAAGATCTTTGGTGATGTTGTGATCAAATAATAATAATAAATCCTAGCAATAAGGTTCTGGTAGATGTCTCTACTAAGTGATCTCTAAGGTCTCCTCTGGTCCTAAAATTTATCCGGTAGCTCTTCAAATCATTTGACTGTACCATAATCTATCTATGTATAAAATGACATCTTGATACGCTTCCCATTCCTTTGCAGAAAATTGTCAGAATTCTCCAGAGACGAGAGTATAAATGCTGTTTTGATATTTGATTTTCTTTGCTTTCCTTACCACAAACTTTCCAGAAAACACAAATGGAGTCAGAAAATCTTGTTTGGAGCCTGCTGAGAAATCCAATAATCCAATAATAGTTGTCTCAGGATTCATTTACAATGCAGACAGAGCAGTCACCTAGAAACAAATCCCCTTTGACTACATATACCTTGGATTTGAAGTATGGTAAGCTTGAAGACAAATTCAGTGTAACAACCCTTCACCAAATATTTGTAGAGAGCCTACTGTGTGCTGGGTTGTGATACAGCATGGAACAACACAAGTAAGTCTCTGCTCTCACAATCTATGCAAATGGTGGTAAGTGTTAAGAAAGAGAAGAAAAAAATGAAGTAGGAAATGGGTATAGATTGTGATCACAGTAAGTGATCTATTTTATATAAGATCACAGTAAGTGATCTATTTTATATAAGATAGCAAGATATAAAATAGATCACAGTAAGTGATCTATTTTATATAAGATAGCAAGGGTAGATGGCTTTGATATGAGGTCCTTATTTGAACACAGAACTAAATTAAATGAGGGAGCAAAAACTCATATAGACTCATATAAAGCTCAGTGAGCGTGGCTGTCTGGGAGAATAGTTTTCAGGCAGAAAGAGCAGCAAGTACAAAGATTGAGACCGTCAGGGGGTCAATGGGGCTGGAGAAGAGGGTGAGTGACAGAAATTAGAATCAGAGAAATAAGACATTGAACTGTACTTTTTATTTTTATTTTTTATTTTTTTTGCGGTACGCGGGCCTCTCACTGTTGCGGCCTCTCCCATTGAGGAGCACAGGCTCCAGACGCGCAGGCTCAGCGGCCATGGCTCACGGGCCCAGCCACTCCATGGCATGTGGGATCTTCCTATACCGGGGCATGAACCCGTGTCCCCTGCATCGGCAGGCGGACTCTCAACCACTGCGCCACCAGGGAAGCCCTGTACTTTTTATTTTAAATTATTTTAAGATAAAAATTCCCATACAGTAAAATGCACAGATCTTAAGTACACAGATAAAATACAGAATATTTCCATTATCCCAGAAAATACTGTCACCCCTTCCAGTCATTCCACTTCTTGCCGCAGGGAATCGTTGTTCTGACTTCTATCACCAGAGATTAATTTTATCTCTTTTTGAACTTCATTTGAATGGAATCACACAACACACACTTTTTGGAGTCTGGCTTCCTGGTTTTGTTTTTTGTTTTTGTTTTTAGATTCAACCACATTCTTAGGGTATCAGATATTCATTCTTTTTTATTTCTGTGTAGTATTCCATTGTATAAATATATCACCATCTGTTTCTCAGATCTCATTGATATCTGGGTTATTTCCAGGTTGGGGAAATTGTGAATGGAGCTTCCATGAATGTTGATGTATAAGCCCTTTTGTGGATATATGTTGTCATGTCTCTTGCATAAATAGTGAGGATTGAGATTTTGTGATTAAAGGCCAGGTACATATTTACCTGTGTAAAAAGCTTCCTTATCAATGTTTCCAAAATGGCTGTGCCATTTACATACCCACTACAGTGTATAAAAATTTTAGCTCTATATTGTTGTCATTGTCTTTTTAATTTTGGCTATTTTAGTGGGGTGAAGTAGTATTTTTTGTTGTTGTTGATTTAATGTTTACTTGCCTCACAACTTGTGACATTAAGCACTTTTTCATGTACTTTTTGGACATTTATCTTTTTTTATGAAGGCTCTGTTCCAGTCTTTTTCTCCCATTTTAATTGGGCTGTCTTTTTATCATTGATTAATAGGAATCCTTTATATATTCTGGTTGTCTACCTGGTGGGATAGTATCTCTCTTCTAGAGGCTCCTCTTAGTGAGCATTACCATACAATATGAAAATTGTCACACTTGGTGCTTATTCCCATATGAACACATTCATGTGTCTATCCCAGATCTCTTTGTTCCTGGTTTTCCAATCTTTCTTCTTCCAGGTTCCTGACTAGCTTGCCAAGCCATTTGCACTGCCCATGATTCTCTGTTTTTTCTAAGCTCAGCTCAGGCAACTTCTCTTTCCATGCGAAGTAGATGACCAGCTTGCTGCTCAAAGTTTTGCCCAATGGGAGGATTTCCCCTCATTCCTGACTTCCAAGGCTTATACCAACATACTAAGCCAATCCATTTGTGAACCAAGCTCAAACTTTTTATACCCCATCAGCTAGTGATAGTGAATTCCCTATCTGACCTAAGGGACAGGCACTGGTGAAACACTGGTGGATGACGTGGGTGTTTAGACTAGCTGCATGTAGTTCAGTTCTGTCCATTCTTGCTTATTATTGATCCTATAAAAATCACTTCCAGCTTTCTATGGGTTTCCTCTTGGCTTTCTTAACCTTAGGTTTTGGTGGATCTCACAGAAATCAACTCAGGATGGGCAGTTCCATCTGCATGGTTACTTTATGTCCTGCTGCAGGTGGCATGGCTTTGTTCCAAAACTTATGGTGTCTGCATTGTGATTCTTGCACTGGGGTTTACCATAAATCTAACAGCATCCTTTTGTACCATTAGTATGTCCAGTAACATAGGATTTGTCAGGTTGTATGGTCTGAGAGGCAGGGCTGCTTGTACCACTGCTGGGACCTACTGCAAAGCCATTTCTACTACTCTCGGCCCCACTCAAAGCTGGCAGCATTTCATGTTGTGCAGCATGAGTCTTGGCTTATGCTCAGTTGTGGAATATGCTGTCTCTATGATGTACTAAAGAGGTCTCCTAGGCTGTGTGCTTCCCTCTTCACGGTGGGAATAGCAAGTGCAAGAAGCAGTAATTTGTCCTGGACTTTGACGGGGGTGTCTTAGAATGCCCTAGATACTGGACCCTAAAATTTTACGAATGTGATTGGTCGTTGAAACTTCTGAGAGTTTCTCTCTCCCCTCTGGAGCTCTTTGGTCTCACCAAACCCTGCCATGAATAATTACTTCTTCCTTATCTTCTCCAATTAGTGTGATGTTATCAATATAGTAGATGAGTGTGATGTTCTGCAGGATGTCCAGGCACTTTATATCTCTTCAGAGGAAAGACAGCTACCATAGTTTTGGACTGAGAAATGTAAATGTGTGGTCCATGGAGGAGCTGCCCTAGAAGCACTGGGTCTGGTCTATCTCCCAAAAGCTTTACGAGGGTGTTAAGTTCTGTATGCTGGAAGTTTCTTAATTGATAAACTTATGCTCCACCTCCTTGATCATGCACCCTCATACTCCAGTGCCATGCATGGTCTCAGCTCCTGCTGGTTAGATTCTACAATTCCTTTGAGATATCATTCCTTTCCTTCCTTATCAGGCCCAGTACATCTATGGCCTGGTTTTGCTGTTGCTTAAGCCTATGTATGGGCCTAGGTACCAGGAGGGAGGGAAGGTGGAGGGAAAATCCTGGGAGAGTTCATGTCTTGCTGAGGAAAAGCCTCTGCACTGTCTTCAAAATATTGGGGAATGCTAGTCATTAAGAAATCTGAGGACTCATGATTTTTGGTGTTATCAGTCCCATCCCGTGTGTCATGGTTCCATTTCCCAACCAGGGCCCTGACCTTGGCATAGAAAATATGTATTGTTAAAGAGTTTAATGTTTTTTGGAGCTCTGCTACTCTTGATATTAAGTCCTAGTCCTTGCCCTCAGCATTCTCTATCTGCTCACTGTAGGAACAGAGAGCCTCTTTCAATGCTACCAAAAAAGGCATTCTGGATTTCACACTTATCTTTTAATTGGCAATTATCTTTCTATCATCTTTTTCTAGAGCATCAATAAAGACTTGTAACTGTCACAAGTTTTCTTTATCTCTATAATTATTATTCCTATATCTCTATAATTATTATTTCCCCCATATTTTTCGAATGGTTGATAAAGCTAAGGCACTTCTTTCCACTGGAATATGATCCAAGTTCACTCTTGGTGAAGTTTTAACAGTTGCCAGGAACTATCTGTGTTCCACTCTCTGGAAATGGTAAGGTATTCATTACTAGCTTGACAGCTTTCAAATCCCATTCACGGTGACTTTCTTGAATCATTCCTCACACCAAATGTCACATGTGCGTTTCCTTGATACCAAACTGTGAGATAAATGTTAGCATGCTGAGGACTTAATAAGAAGTGCTATTTTGGGCCAGTATTTCATCAGATATTCTTTCTGTCCCACTATGTCTTGATTCTCCTTCTTGGACTCCAATTACACATACATTAGACCACTTGATAGTGTCCTACAGATCTCTAAGGCTATCTTCATATTTTTAAAATCTCCTTGTGTTCTTCTCCTTGGATAAACTCTATAAATCTTTTTTGCAATTTCATTAATCGTTTCTTCTGTAACTTATAATCTGATGTTTAGACTGTCCAGTGAATTTTTTCCCAAATATTGTACTTTTTAGTGTTAAAACATTCATTTGTTTATTTTTTGTCATTTTCATTTCTCTGCTGATATGCAGCAATATCTGCTGATATTCTCTGTTCATTCTTATAAATATCCTTCACATTCTTAAATATAGTTATATAATAACTACCTTAAAGCTCTTTTCTCTTAATTCCAACATCTGGATTTTCTTGAGGTCTGTTTCTATGTACTGGAGAATTTTGAACAGATGAGTGATGTACTGTGAAATCACGATTTTAAAGTACTACTCTGATTGCAATGTGGTAAGTGGCCTTTCAGGGTACAAAAATCAACAAATAGGCACAGTCCAAGAGGATAGTGTTTTAGTCAGATGAGGGATGCTGGTGGTTTGGCCTTGGGTGATAGCACTGGTATGGATGAGAAGTTTTGGATTTTGATGATCAGGTCTTGTTGATAGATTGGAGGGAGAGAGAAAGAGGAATAAAGGATAAGCTCATGGTTATTGTACTTAGTGACTAAAATGAGGTTGACATTTGCTTACATGCTAACACAGGCAGGAGAATGTTTGGAGAGGGTGCAAAACCAAATTAAATGTGAGAAATCTGTTAGAGATCCAAGTGGGGATATCGAATAGGCACTTGTATATGAGTCTGGCATTCAGGAGTGAGGTCTTGCATGACATAAATTTGGCAGTCAAAAGTCTGTGGGTGGTATTTAAAGCCATGGGTCTTAAAGAAGGGGTGTGAGGACTAAGCCCTGGTGTACTCAAATGTTTAGAGGTCTGGGAAATGAGGAGAACGTGGGAAAAGAACTTAAAAATGAAGTAGAAATAAAAGAGAGTGGTATCTAGGAGATGAAGTAAAGAATATGATTCAAAATGGAAGGAGTAATCAGCTTGTCAAATGTTACTGCTGGGCTTCCCTGGTGGCGCAGTGGTTGAGAGTCCGCCTGCCGATGCAGGGGACACAGGTTCGTGCCCCGGTCCGGGAGGATCCCACATGCCACGGAGTGGCTAGGCCTGTCAGCCATGGCCACTGAGCCTGAGCGTCCGGAGCCTGTGCTCCGCAACGGGAGAGGCCACAACAGTGAGAGGCCTGCGTACCGCAAAAAAAAAAAAAAAAAAAAAAAAAATGTTACTGCTAATTAGGGGGAGTAAGAAATAAGCCTTTGTTGTATTAAACCACTGAGATTTTGAAGTTTGTTTCTGCAGTGCATTAGCATATTAATCAATACTGTATAAACTAACTTCTTGAATTGCTTTGAATTTAAATTCTGAAAGTAAGTGCTTAAATTCAACTAATAAACGTCCTTAGAGTCCTGTATGAGATCATTTTGGGCATTTTACCTGTAATGATTTGTCAATTAGGATAGTTATTTTCTTCTTGTCATTAGAATATCTGCTTATGGATTCTTATTCATTGACTCTTTCCAACAACATTTATAAAACTTAATACTCTAATAATTAGCTTCCTGAGAACAGTAAATTATCAGTGAAAGGTGCACTCATGGCGCTTTCCTAGCATAGTGATGCACTGCTTGACACAATTGGTACTCAATAAATGTGAATATGTCCATCAAATACCTGTTTTATTAATGTTATTTGATGTGTTATTACCACAGAGACTGCACTATTAAATGGCCAAAGGCCAATCTCAGGTAGTACAATGGATATGGAAATTACGTTTCTGACTTTCAGTAAAGAAACCATTTACAAAATCTGAGAGTGGAATAAGTATGTTGACTCGGGGCCATCAGAAGAGACTGTGCAGATGCAGAGGTGCTTGTTGAGGGGGACTGAGGTCCAGACCAATTTCCAATCTCCAATCTGCTCTGTCCCAGAAGGCATTAGTGAGTAGAAGGAACACTTTTATAATTAGTCACCCTAGAATAGGTACCTTTTTGTAATTAGTCTAGAGAAAGTAACTTTCTCTTAGCACAGATTTGCACATCTGCCTACAGAAGACTTTCAGTGGAATGATATCTGCAAAAATATCATTTTGGTTTGATGGGTTCAGACAACAGTTTTAAATGGAATCTTCAAGTTTGATGAGAAGACAGAAAACAGACTATTTTCAGTAGGTTGGATACAAGTGAGCAGTAAAGGCCAAAGGATGGTATTGGCATTATTTTAAAGCAATGGTTCTCAAATGGGGGCAAATTTGCCCCCTGGGGGATATTTGGCAATGTCTGGAAACATTTTTGATTGTCAAAATTAGGGAGGTGCATGGTGATACTGGCATCTAGTGGGTAGAGGCAGGGATGCTGCTAAACATCCTACAGATACACAAGATAGCCACCCCCGTCACTTAGAATGAAATAGTATCCACTCTAAATGTCAGCAATGCCAATTGAGAAACCCTGACATTTCTTTCTTTATAAAAGAAGAAACCCCTAATATCTAAAATCTAATTGTACGTTTAGAGTCATAAGCCTATCTTCCCAGGACCTTCTGTTTAAGGAAACTTTGTTCATAATGTATACTTTTCTAATTCCAGCTAATTATAGTGCCTTACAGTGTTCATAAGTCAAAAGTTATTTGAGGGTGATTGCTTTTACTCGCTCAAAAACAGAATCCTCAGTTTGAATATAAAGTCCTGATTTTTACTCTTTTTACCCTTTATATTTTTTGCAATTCCCCATCCAAGTTCTCCTGGAAATTGGGTTGAGATAAAGGGAGGGTAAGACCTCAAATCCACGACTAGAGAGATAACTGTGTTTCATGGGGTGGAAAAACATGAAATTCTGAGTCTCGGATGGCCCTCCTAAGGAAGCATCGACTCCCACCACTCTTCTTAGCATCGATCAGCCTGCCCGATTGGTTTTAAGATTACTGCCGCCGTCCTCAAGTACTGCCTGCCTCTGAACAAGAGCGACAGGTAACGCCTCCCAGCAGTTTTAGCCGGGCAGCCCCGTGTCCCCAAGCACAGGCCCAAACTTCCGGAGCACACCGCTCGACGGTGGGCGGAGCGGGGAGGAAGGCGGGCCACACATCTCTGAGGACTAGAGCACCGGGCAGCCCAGGCAGGTCGAGGGTCTGTGAGGCGACCGGGCCCCTCGCGGCCCGCCGGAGGGGCCGCGCGCCGCCGGAAGTTGGAGGGGGCGCTCGCCCGAGCGCCGGCCCCACAGCCAGGCCCTCCGCAGGGTCCGCCCTCCGCCGGGCATGGAGGAGGGCGCGGGAGCCGCGGCCGCCAGGACCCGCCCCCTCGCCTTCCAGAGCAAGCGACAGGCGGCGCGAGGAGGCGGGGCCGCGGCTGCTGGCGGTGTCTGCGCCTCGCGGTTTCGGAGCTAGCAGACGCTCGGGGAACATGGCGGCGGCGGAGCCCGCGGTCCCGGCGCTCCCCAGCGGCGGTGGCTTGGGGGCGCCGTCGGGCACGGTCCCCGTGCTTTTCTGCTTCTCGGTCTTCGCGCGGCCCTCAGCCGTGCCGCACGGCGCGGGCTACGAGCTGCTCATCCAGAAGTTCCTCAGTCTGTACGGCGACCAGATAGACATGCACCGCAAATTCGTGGTGCAGCTCTTCGCGGAGGAGTGGGGCCAGTACGTGGACCTGCCCAAGGGCTTCACGGTGAGCGAGCGCTGCAAGGTGCGCCTCGTGCCGCTGCAGATCCAGGTGGGTCTCGCGGGAGGGCCGCGCGCCGAGCCGCAGCTCCCGGTCCCCGTGCGTCCCCGTCCCCGCGGCGCTCCTCAGGTGCCCCGCGGCGGCGGGCCCTGCGCACCGCGCCCACTGGGAAGGGCCGTGCCGCTGTCGCAAGCCTCCGGGATGGCCCAGCGAAAGCGCTTGTCCGAAGGTGACGGTCACCGGCTGTCCTCGGCCGAGGACGGGGCGTGGGCCTCCCGGCTATTGGCGGCGCGCGCGAACGCCCCCACGTGTGTGGTCCTCAGCCGCCCGCATCCGCTTTGTGTGCCGGGAGCGAGTCCTAGCCTCCTGCGTAACCGAAGGGCTGTGCAGAGTAAGCTGTGTTTTTATTTGGGTTGATGCAGAACCGGGGAAAGGAGATTGTGGGGGAGTATCGGCCTCAGGGTTTGTTCCCGGAGTTGTGTTTACCACTTGCGGAAACACAAACTTCAGGAGTCCTATCCTTTCACCCATCCTCTTCCCCAGTTTTCTGCTCCTTTGATCTTAAGTCTTTCCTAACCTTAAGTGAAATAACCTTGTTTAGCCTCTTCCAAGTAACTGTCAACTGAATCTGTTGATTACATATATATACGTTGCCTACCTTGAAAAAGTCGTTTGACTCAGCACTGCAGCACCTTCTTAAATACCCAACTTTAGCTAGACCATTCTTTCCTGGTCGTGCTGGCAGAAAAAGTTGTCATACTTGAGGATTATTTTATGCCTTTTTAATATTTTTAAAAAGCTGTGCTCTAATACTGCGCAGATCTGCCTCCTGTGTTCTTTTTATGCTCAGCTCAGAGGATTCACCGGAAGATTTATCCTGTTGAAAAGCAAGAACAAAAGGTGTATTTTAGGTACTACACCACCACCATTTTTTTTGGTTGAGAAACCGGTAAGCCATTTCTTTGGAAGACCCAACTGAAATGTGGGATTCAGGATTAGAAGGCATTTTAATATTCAGGTGTCATTTTCTGAGGACTGTTCTGTAGTTTTTGGTGGTTTTTTTGTTTGTTTGTTTTTCACTTGTAGTTGTCTGTGGAATTGGTCTTGTTTGCTATTACTCCAGCAAGTGATAGCAGAGGAAGGCCAGAAGCTTCCAAAGCAGATACTTTAACCAGAGGGCAAAGGCTGTGAGATTCTGTGGTCAACCCTTGGAGAGCCAAAAGGGAGACAGTTGGCGTCTGATACCCTAGAATTTGCCCTGCTCTTGGGAGAGTTGTGGTTGGTACGTGTTTACTACCACCCATTTTTATGCCTTCAAGAGTTTTCATGGCTGACACCTCTCTGCAGCCTTCCTTGTCAGTCTGTTTAGATTATTACTGCCAAAATATGGAAGAAGCTGGATGCACCTTTGACAAATCCATTAATAAAGGGGAGAATCCAAATACTAGCTGAAGAGATCTGGAGCTTTACTGAGGATGCAGACTTCTTTGTGATGCATTTCCTGTAGTGGTTGGGAGGGAGAGTGGGCTGTCACCTAAGAAGATGTTATGCCAAACTAGCACCCTCCCCAAGTCTTTAAGACTTCCCCCTCCCCCAATAATGGGATTTCTTATTTTGAAAAATTTAAAGCCTGGATCTGAGAACTCTTTTTAACTTATCAGTTTAGAAGTTAATGAAATATTTGTATATACCTGAAATGTCTTGTACATTCTCAAAAGGCATTATATAATTCAGGTCACATGTGGCTTTTGAAGTCTTTTGCTTGGTATTGGAGATAAAATATAGTTATTTTTTTGTGGTGATGTTTAAAATAATAATGATAATATCATTACTCTGTTCCATTCTTTTAAAAATGTTATTTTTTCCCCACTAAATAGTCCAATAATTCTTAAGCATCTGTTATAGGATACTTTATATATTTTAAAGTATTTAAAAATATTTTTATATTCTTTCATTTTAGTAATCACAATAGCTCGACTTCTTCAGCCAGGTGCCTCCCCCAGCTTAAAAATAGGTAATGTGGAGGAATATACACACATATCATATATATCCATATACTTATTCTGATACCTATTTATATGAAGAGAGATATATATGTGTGTGTGTGTATGTGTATGGATATTCTCAGAAGAAAAAGGGAAGATACTTCTTTTCATGACCGTTTTACTGTATTTTTTTGGAACCTGGCTGTGTAATCCTAGAGACATGGACATTTTCTGGCTGGATGAGAATGTAGAGTTCACTCCACATTTGAGTGGCAGCTGTAAGTGCCTGGCCCAGTGAATGTAAACATGGGTAAGACCCAATTCTTGTTCCGTACCTAGTAATCTAACTCCTTCGTTTTACCAAAGAGCAGAACATGTAGGAAATTGCCTGAGGTTCCATGGTAAAGCGTGTGAAGGTCCTACAGCTGGCCGTAGCATTTATGTTCTCTTTTCATGCTTAATGAAAATAGCAAGCAGAATGGAAAACAAGCCGCAAACTTGAGCTTGTAACAGCATTTGTTTTGATGCTATTCGTTGTTTCTGTGGAACAGGTGCCTGTCACTCAGCAAGACTCAAGGTGGCCTGTCAGTGAGGCCATGCTCTGGGTATAGGCCCCTTCTCCCAGAGGCAGGGATGAAGAGCATGTTTGGCCACATGTAATCCACAGCTTAAATAATGCCATTTATTATTTCTCCAAGAATAGGCCTCATAGCCTCTGTGGCCCTGGGTAACATACAAAATATTCTAGAATGTATTCTTAATTTACACAGGGGTCCGAGTTTGCTTTCACGCTTGTTCTGACTGACGTTGCTAGTGACCTTGTAAAACACAGTGGCTGCTTGTGCCACACTGTCTGCGCTGGTGGTTGGTTAGTGGTTCTGTGGGGATTGATCTTTAAGACCCCCATTGCCAGTATTAGGCTCTGGTAACTTTTTAGTGTCTTCTTTTCTGAAATATTCTGTCCAAGTGACCGAGTGTCTGCCGACAGCTCAGGTAGCTGAAGACAGCTCATGTTTCAAGCACGGTTATGAGTCTTCAGCCTTGTCAAAATGCTTGAAGTCTAAGGAATTTTGAGACGCAGGGGAAGAAATGTAAATGAGAGGATTATACAGTGGGAATTTAGGTCATTTTCATGACTTATAAGTGTTAATTTTTTCACAAGGTATTTCCCAAGTTTTAACTAACGGAGAATTCAACCCTGGACACTTGGGCAGAGCCCAAGTAGAAGAGACGAAGAAAAGGACATAGTAAGAATGACAGCAGCGAGAGGATTTTACTTCGGTATGTAGGAGGGAAGCCTCTGGCAGCTTCGTCTGGGCAGAAGATAAGGGCTTCCCTGGGAAGGTTATTTCGACTTTTTCCTGAGGTAGTTAATTTGGAAGGGATTCTGCTCCAGGTTTTACTTCTTGGAAGTTTATTAGTACTATGATTATTTTAAACAGAGGTGTAGATGTTTTATAGCTAGAAGAGACCCCAGAGTACATGGTGGGAAGGGAGAGAAGGCAGGGTTTGGAAAGAAAGGGGAAAGGACTTGGGTCTCCCTTGGGCTTGCTGGTTGGAAGGTGGTGATTTTTTTTTTTTTTCTTTTGCGGTACGCGGGCCTACTCACCGTTGCGGCCTCTCCCGTTACGGAGCACAGGCTCCGGACGCGCAGGCTTAGCGGCCATGGCTCACGGGCCCAGCCGCTCCGCGGCATGTGGGATCCTCCCAGACCGGACACGAACCCATGTCCCCTGCATCGGCAGGCGGACTCCCAACCACTGCGCCAACAGGGAAGCCCGAAGGTGGTGATTTTTGATTTCAGAACCTTTACTGTGGAGCGTGTAGGAGGAGCAGGTAGATAAGCTAATGCTCGGAACTCTTGAGTTAGAGAAGCAGGCAGGAACTATCTTGGGAGGCACACAGTGTCAGGGGCACTGGAGAAAACAGCTGGATCCTGAGGGTATGATATTGTCTGCCCGCCCACTTTTTAAGAATTTAACATTGCAGATTACTGCCCAAAGCACTGTACACATTTTGCCTCTTGTGGATACATTAGAGGCTACCTATAAATAAACTGTGTTTGAGTGGGAGCTAAACACAATTTCCAAACTGTGTTTGGAACTTTTTTCTGTCATTTAGTTTGCCAAGGGGAATCCAAAGTAGATTCAGATATCACTGTGTTCCTGGGATCTGGCCAGCTTCACCTTCACTCCAACCTCAGGTACAGTCTAAAGGAATCCGTCGTCCTTAACACTGAAATTGATGGAGTTGGCTGGCTTCCCTTAGGCAGTTAGAAAGCTCGCTGGAGTTGTAACCTCAGTGCAAGTGACATTAGTGCTTACAGCAGGTGAGTAGGTTGTAAAATAAGAGTGAAATAAATATTCTTTTGTAGTCTAAATTAAAAAGCCCCAAACCGTTTTGCCAGGAGCAGATCATGTAATTGTCAGTCTTCTGGTGACATTTAGAAATCCACTTTATGAATCATTTCTTAATTCTGTAGACTAGGTTAACAAAAGTTAGGCAATATCAGTATTTCTTTCTATATATTTATTGTTTTCATAAGGGATTTTAGTAGCAAGTGGTATTTTAACCTCATTACAGAAGAACTATTTTTAACATGTGCTGACCTTCAGAGCATATGTTTCCTATAGGAGGGATACACAATAACCTAATACATTTATTGATTGATTTACATGAAGCTGATTTAATCCTTGAAATAGCCCTGTGAGGTAGACACTATTTTTATTACTTTGTTACAGATTAAGAAGCAGCTGTTTGGAGATGTTAATGATTTGCTGCATTTCATGTAATTGAAATTAGTGAAATTGACATTTGGACTCAGATTCTAATGCGCCTGGGCTGTCCTGTGTAGGCATTCTTGTAACCTGGGAGAGTCATGTCACAGACCTCTGTTTTGAGTCAGTATTGGAACAAAGCCTTACTATGCCTGTGGTAATCGGGTTTCCTTGGAAACACTTCTCAGTGAAATAATGATACCTCATATCCCCTTCTAGACCCCTCTCCCAAGCACATCATGCCTATATTGTGACTATAACAGACTACTAAAATTTTGAAAACATCACATTTACAATTCCAAACTTTAATCATTCCTAAAGATGTACAGTTTACTCACTGTAGTCGTTCGCTAGTTTGCTGCTGTAACAAAGTATAATACTACAGACTGAGTGGCTTATACAACAGAAATTTATTTTCTCATAATTCTGGAGGGTTTAGATCAGGTTTGGTTCCTTCTGAGCGCTGTGAAGAAGCCGTTCCATGCCTCCCTCCTGGCTTTTGGTGGTTTGTTGGGAGTCTTTGGCATTGTGTGGCTTGTAGACATGTCACCTTGATCTCTCCCTTCATGTTCACATGGCCTTCTCTGTGCCCAGATTTCCCCTTTTGATAAGGATGCCACTCATGTTGGATTAGGCACCCACTCTACTCCAGTATGACGTCATCTTAACTATGTTTTCAGTGACTATTTCCAAATAAGGCCACTTTCTGAGGTACAGTACTGGTGGTTAGGAATTCAACATATAAATTTTAGCGCACACCATTCAACATACAACACTCACCATGCATTACGTTTATGGAGAGAACAGAAGTGGGGCACCATGTATCACTAAGCAAGGCCAGCCACTGTGTATGTGCCTGTCCTGAGTAACCGAGCAAGGGAGGAGCAGATTCCTTGCAGATGTAGCAGCCATTGTTAGAAAATGGTCAGAGCACATGTGGAAGTGAAGGAGGGTAAATACTGTTATGACTGTGGTAATAATGAGACTTGGGGATGAAGAGTCTTTTGAATATGAAATCTAAGGTTGAATGCCAGCTAAGACAGTTCTTAAGAAAGTGGACAAAAAATTTATACTTGACATTTATCTCTTAAACTGTTGCTTGAGGAAGCCATTGGTTGTGATCAGCTTTTTGTGTTGAAATATGTATATTGAAATACGTATTTTTTATGTATATGTGTATGTGTAGGGATTTACGTGTATAAATATATGAAGGTGTGTGTGTATACACATATTTACTTTTATATGTGATTTCTTCATACTTCTTGAATATGTGTTGATCTGTAATTGCTTCGCTTTTACTCGTGATGGCACTTGGTCAAGGTCACTTTTAATTTGCTATCTTGCAGTTGCATGTTTGACAATGAGCAGCACTTTAGTTATGTACAAGGTTTTGGTTTAAGAGGAATTTCTGAGTCAAGTTACGAAGTCCCTGAATTATAGAGTCAGTGTGTAATTTAACAATTACTGAAATTCATGTGGATTTGGGGTGGATGGGGGGTTTGGTTAGAGTTTCTCAGTAGTTTTTTATTTGTTTGTTTTTTGTTTTGGTAGCCTCAAATCCTCCTTTTTCTGTCTTGTAAGATATGGAGTTTATTCATAAAGTAGCATCTTTTCCCCCTACTACTATGGCATAGGGAGACCTTTTTTCTTTTTTCATAAACTTTTAATTTTAGAATAGTGTTGATTTACAACAAAGTTGCAAAGGATAGTACAGAGAGCTAGCTCCTTTATACCTGACCTAGTTTCCCTTCTTGCTAACATCTTACATTACTGTGGCATATTTGTCACAGCTAAGGAACCAACATTGGTACATTACTATAAGCTGAGCGCCACACTTTAGTCAGATTTCACTAGCTTTTCCCTAATGTCCTCTTTCTGTCCCAGGATCCAATTCAGGATACCGATTACGTTTAGTTGTCATGTCTCCTTGGACTCCTGTGGGTTATGGCAGTTTCTCAGAGTTTCATTGTTTTTAATGACCTTGACAGTTTTAAGGAGTACTGATTAGATATTTTTTATTCCTTTTTTTTTTTTTTCCCGATACGCGGGCCTCTCTCCGCTGCGGCTTCTCCCGCTGCGGAGCACAGGCTCCGGACGCGGACTCAGCGGCCACGGCCCACGGGCCCAGCCGCTCCACGGCATGTGGGATCCTCCCAGACCGGGGCACGAACCCGTGTCCCCTGCATGGGCAGGCGGACTCCCAACCACTGCGCCATCAGGGAAGTCCTGATTAGATATTTTTGTAGAATGACCTCATTTTGGGTTTATCTGATGTTTTCCTCATGCTTCAACCCGGGTTGTGAGATTTTGAGAGGAAGATCATGAAGGTCATTCTCATCATATATCAAAGCTGAATACTGTCACCATGGATTACCTCAATCTTGATCACCTGGCTGTGGCCCTGTTCACCATTACCCTCCCTCTATACTCTAAAGAAGCAAATTACTAAGGGCAGGTCAAATTCAAGGGGATGTCAACTCCTGGAGAGGAGAATGTCTAAGGCATTTTTGTTTCATGAAATTATAACCAGTCATTTCTGCATAAAAATATGCCTCACCCGCTTGTCTCTATGGTTTCTTTCTTTAACTGAAGGTTTATAGATGATGAATTCCTCTACTAGAAAGGATTTGCAGGGTGCTAAGGATTTCAGGGCTGCATTTTCTGACCTCCTCAATCTGTGTCTAATATGACATATGTCTGATGTGGTCCCCTGCCTAGAACAGATACCTCACAGCTGAAATGAGGTATAGGGAAGCACCAGGTAACAGGAACCCCAGGAGACCACAAGTCTGAATATTCTAGGATTTCTGAGTAGGTAAGGTTTTATTCCTTTAAATATCCCAATTTTTTGTATTTTGACCATTTTATATGGTAGTCCTAAAATATTATGTAACTTATTTTCTTAATGAGTGTGATAAAATGATTTTGTCCCAATTTATAACTTATATAGAGCTTGTTACTCCTTCATTGGAGTCTAGAATGAGAACTAGTTGAGTTTTGATCTGCTTTTATTGTATTTTTAATCGTTTCTTCCTCAGCTGTCATTTCTTGTTGCTATCCGTTTGCCTATCTTCAGCAGTTCCCTTTCAGATTTGCTGTTTCCAATCCTGTGTTAATTTATAATCCAGACAACCAAACTTGTTAGGAATGTATACAGAGTTAGTCAGTACAGTCTGAGATAAGATCTGAAAGCTGGAGATCGAAGCAAGTGTCGGCTGTGTGTTCGTGCATGGCCATCCAGCATACTTGGGCAACTGCCTGGGAGTTTTATTTTGCCTGCTTGCTGGTATTCCCATGTGGTAGAATGGCAAGATGGCTAAGGTGCCTTAACAGTTACTTGAAACAAGACAGTTACAGCTAAACTGCTTTTCATAGTGTCCCCTCAACACATGGTGGATGACTAGGGACCCCGGTTCAAATTTCTAAAAGAATATATATATATGGATTTTAAGCCTTTTGAGCCAAGATTTAATGTTTACTGAAATTTAAGATACATGGTCATAGTGACTGGTTTTCAACCAAGTACCCTAAGTACTTACCTATACATCAGACTCATTGCTTTTGATAATGACCAAAATGGAAGCATGGTACTTGCATTAAAAATTTAAGTAAGGAAGGAGCCTGAATATTTATTTTAAACATAGTTTATTGGCAGAGTAGGAAAACCCTCCACATAGTGTTAGAATTAAAGATGGCACTCGCATTCTGACATGAACTTGGTGTTGGACTGCGCATGGTTAATCAGTGCACACTTATAGAGTTAATACCAGAGGGAGATTAAGGTGCTGGAGTCCTTCAGACCAGGACACAGATAAATAAAAGTGCAAACTGACTAGAACAGTCATACTGTTAAGGATAAAAGATTCCTTTTGATGATTCATTTAATTCTTGTAGTAATTGTTTCTTGGGAGTATGCCATGTGCACAGATACTAAGGCAGAGTCAGGGCCAGGCTGGTGGTGAAGCCACCACCATGTAATCAGGACTCAGGTTCCTCTATAAAATTATGAGTAATTATTGTCTGTGGGTGGTTTAGGTTAATTAGAGGGGAGACTTACAGGGTGCCTAGTAAGAGTAGTGGCATGGGTTCATTCATGATCAGACTGTATCCTTTCCAGAGCTTTCTCTCATTTGAGAAGGTAGAAAGAAAAGTACCATGGACTTTTAAGAATTAAATTCTTGTATTCAACAGTGATTTTTCCCTTTTTGGTAGATCCATATTGGGCCCAAGTTGTTATAATAGACCAACTACAGCAATTAATGTAAAGCATGGTAATCTAATATCCAGTTTTCATCTTAATTCATTGACTTTCCTGATTGTGATAAATATGTGTAAGAATTCAGATGTCAAATTTATGTCTTTCCGTTTGACAGTGGTGATGTGCTTGACATCATTTCATTGCATTTTATTTGAAGTCTAAGAAGTTATTCTTGAGAATACCAACTTAATATTTCTGTGTTGATGATAGCAGTATATCTAGATTTGTTTCGTTTTTTTAGTTTTTTGTTCCATAATCTTTGCTACAGATTATTTAAATTTTATTCTTTGTTCTTGTAAGCAATGCCATCAACAGATTTAAGTTTTTTACTGTTTTTTTATTATAAAAGTAACACATCTTTTTAAATAACATTTAGCAAATGTTTTAAAATAGCATTTGAAAAATAAAAGAAAGGTATTAAGAAAAAATGTTATCAGCATCCCTAACTATATAACCACGTGTTCATATTTTCATGTATTTGCTTCTACTTTTTATTCATATTTTTACATTATTGAAATACTATTGAACTGTGCTCTGTTTTTAAAATTAACGTTAGATTATGGCATTTCTTCTTAGATGGTGCACATTTTTTGAAAACATATACATACGTTATTTTAATAGGCTAAAAAATGTTTGTCATGTGAATGTGTTAAAATTTGTGAAATCATTTTTGTATTGTTGGTTCTTGGTTTATTTCTAATTTTCACTATTAAAAGCAATTCAGTGGACATCTTTGGGCATAATTTTTTTTCCTGTTATTCATATCATTTCTCTTAGACAATAGTTGTAGAAATGGATTTAATGGGTCAAACAGTAGGAATGTTTTTCTCTCTTTACTGACCTCCAGCTGAAAATAAATGTCATTGTATAACAAATGCTAAATCATTCTTTTTTTCTTTTTTCTTCAGCTTACTACCCTGGGAAATCTTACACCTTCAAGCACTGTGTTTTTCTGCTGTGATATGCAGGAAAGGTTCAGACCAGCCATCAAGTATTTTGGAGATATTATTAGTGTGGGACAGAGATTGGTATGCTTGCTTGTTCATTTTTTCCAATTTGCTAAAGCATGATTCATACGCAAACATATGTATATTGCTACTTATCTTTGTGTGTTTGTTTTCCTCCAGTTACAAGGGGCCCGGATTTTAGGAATTCCAGTTATTGTAACAGAACAGTACCCTAAAGGTCTTGGTAGCACCGTTCAAGAAATTGATTTAACGGGTGTAAAACTGGTACTTCCAAAGACCAAGTTTTCAATGGTATTACCAGAAGTAGAAGCAGCATTAGCAGAGATTCCTGGAGTCAGGAGTGTTGTGTTATTTGGAGTAGAAGTGAGTACCTCTTGTTCTGTTTTGGACACGATATCATTTGTAGAAAACTTATTTCCAGAATGTAATTTTGTATATAGAATACCATGTAGGTATCTGATAGAAAATAGCTACCAGTTTTTAAGTGTTGACTACTTGCATGGCACTGATCTAAACACTTTATATATATTAATTTGTTGAACTCTCACAGCAATCCTCTGAGCTAAGTACTTTTGGTCTCATATTGTAGGTGAGAAAACTCAAACACAGGTGCTATGTGTCTTGCCCAAGGTCATAGAGTTAGTTAAAGTTAGATGAAGCTGCATTTGAATCTAGGTTGATAGATTCTTGGGCCTTTACTTTGAACCCCAACTTTTGGAACACATTTTCACCAAAGACAGTATGTTTATTTGTGTGTTATAGGAGCTCACCTTGGTCATGTTTTTGTTTTAGAAAAACCTTAGAAGTCATGTAGTTCATTGTCCTTCACATTTGAATCATGTGTACCTGTTTTTTTAAAGGAAAAAAAATACTCATGGATTCCTAATGCTGATTAAAATGATTTTTTGTTTGGTTTGTTTTTTTGACATGTAGAAACAGAATATAAGTATTTATTCATAGCTTTTAAACACCTCTTGAACTAAAATTTTAAAATTATGAAAACAGTGAAATCCAAATAATATTAAAGACATCCATGATGTTTTGATAGTAGGTTTCAGAGTAGTAGGTTTTAATAGCCTCAGGTTTAGATATAAAAATTTCTGTATTTTGACTTAAATAATGATAAAATAAAGGAAGCCTATTTGTATAAATGTCACACCAAATGCTGACTTTTGCACTTTTCTTGCTTGTTCATCATTAGACCTCATGTCTAATCAAAATCATCTTTGAGCAGTCCTCCAGTGCTAATTTTAATGAGTTGTCAGTTGATAATTCTCCACAGCCCTCTTGTCATATGAAGATAAGGTTGGTTGGCATTATTAAAATCTGCTTTCATTGGTTATATAATCCACTTATTGTTGGAGCATGTTTTTACCCTTTATTCTCTGCTGATGAATTGTTACAAGTTCATACTTACAAAGATAGAATCTGTATAATTCATTTTCTGGTGATGTATACTGGGTATTTTTTGCCTGTGCTACAAGTTATTTTTAACTTGGCTTACCTTTATACTACTGGGTGCCTTACCACAACTCAGTTTTCCCACCATTATCTCAATTGGCAGTACTGCAAACGCATTCTTTGTGTTAGGCACGTGGTGTGAATACAGAAATAAACCCAACTGCGAGTGGCATCAAAACTGAGTGGTAGTAGTCAGCCATATGAAGGTCGTCCAGATGACATAGATGAAAATCTTTAAAAAAAGTGCTCACAGAGCTCTAAGAATATGTTCAAGGTTCCCAGTACAAAGAACATTGATGTAATGCAGTCCCTGACTTAACAAAGAGGCAGCCAAAGCCAGAAATGCTGTTTATGCGCAAGATCACTAGTGAGTTGGAGGCAAAACTAGATGTGGACAAGGCCATTAGACCTGTAGTGCTCTTTCTGCTCTACCGTGTTGCTGCACATTTGTAAAATACTGGTAGTTTACCACGTTATTACATACGGTTTTTACTTTCCTACTAGACCCATGTGTGCATCCAACAGACAGCTCTGGAGCTCGTTGGCAGAGGTATTGAGGTTCATATTGTTGCTGATGCCACGTCTTCGAGAAGCATGATGGACAGGATGTTTGCTCTTGAGGTAATTGTCCTGCTTTAAAATAAATCATTAGCCAAGGCTTCCAAGTAAATTTGGAGAGTATCAAATATGTAACAGCAGTGAAAGATTTACCTCTTAAATTTGAGCTTGGTCTGACAACCATCAGGCTGATTTCCGGGGTTTCTACTACGCACGACAAACCTCTGAGGTCTCTCCATCATATCCTGTTTTACATCTTCTGTCTTTATTTCTAGGTGTCTAGTGATGCCAAATGCTCCTTTACATCTTCTTTCGTAACTTTGCTAGTTTTGCACATCAACTAAGAGGTATTCCAGTAAGCTTACTCTGAACTACTGAAAGATTTGCAAATTAACAACAGTTCACCTAGGCTTAACTCGTCCAGGGTCTAGCCAACACCTAGGGTATGGTGGGCCGAAGCCTGGTTCAGCCACTTGTTAGATTTCCTCAGACTTGAATTTCTGGGGATAGGAGGTGTGTCTCTGACTGTGGGCACCACTCACACACAGTGTTTAATGGCTCTCTGCGTGGAGTGTCAAGATATACTTCAGAGTCAGGGAGTTAATGACTTTCATCAGTGTTGCATAACAGTAGCCTTACGTAAGCATTGCCTATTCCGAGACTGTTGAAAAACAAACTCCCACAATTAATCCTTTGAACCTTCACTCCGCATTATGCATCTCTCTCTTTCATGTTTAATTCTAATTCTATAATAGCTTTAAAGTAATGTCAATCTGGATTGAATTGCTGAATTTTTAACTGATTATTTTTATTGAGAATGGGAAATGTAGATTTTTTTTTGAGACCCTCCAGTGTTCCATGCACAAGCTGACCTGTGAACCACTTTCTCTGTAGGATTGCTCAATCACCTCTCTAGCCTAAAATGTTCCCTAGGGTGGTGAGTTGGGCAAATAAGAAAGAGAGGAAAGAAAGGAGACTCAAGTCAGTGGGGAGGGCTGATGTAGAAGCAGGCGGGTAGCTGTCAGCAGCAGTGGTTTTAAGGCCCTGGTTGGCCATCCTTTCTCTTATTCCTGAGCAGTGAGTCCTATTTTGCGATTATAGGTGGAAATGGTTTTATTTATTTTATTCAACTATTTTCAAGTCCACTTGGACTACTGGGTTCTCTGGTTGGTTAGATACTAAGTGTTGCTTCTCCCCCTCTCAGCAGAGATCTTTAAGCTGTTCTTACAGTCATAGTTAGCTTCCACTTTTCAAATTTCCTTAGTAATCTGAGTTTAAACACTTCCACTGTCAGATCCGTACTACCTCGGCAGGCAGCTCTTTTCTTCTTTGAATACCTTTATGGTAATGCTGAGGTCCAGAACTTGAAGTGTTTCCAAGGAAGTGAAAAACTAAGAACATACAAAACCAAAAATTTTCCTTGCTTGTAAAGCGATTTCAAGAACTTTTGTCCTACATTCGTTTTTTAGATGTCTTTATTATGCCATTTATTACAGAAAATTTTGATTGTTGGCAGTTCTGTGTTCTACCAAGACTCAGAATAAAAACAGCCATTTTACCATCTTAGCCTCATTCTTTTGGAGGTAGTCTGTAATCTTACTGATTAGGAGGAGTCTAAACAGTGGAGGGGTAATATGGGTTTGAATTCAGGTTCCGGCATTTTGTAAATTAGTGTCCTTGGACAAATTACCTAATATCTTTGCCTCAGATTTCTCATTGGTGATGTGAAATAAAATTCATATTTTTATGGCAAGACAAGAAAAATTTAAACATGAAAACATTTTCTTTGCCCTTTGGCCTCCTCTCTCCTCCCGACTGTGCATTGTGTATCTAAAGTGTGCATCGACCAAACCTCCCATCAGCAGAAATACCTGCTCAACCATAAAGAGCAGACAACCCCTTAAAAGATAACATTCCTTCTTGATCTTCTAAAGGGTCACATGACCCACGACAATGGCACTTAGATCTGGATTATGTAAACTGTCAATAATAGGTCATTTAATGTACAGCCCTCTGTCTCAATTTATGTAACTGTGCTTTGACTTCTAACGGGTGGACCAGTTCTCAGAGCTTTCTGAGGGGCTGTTCCCAGGTTATAATCCTCACTTTGGCTTGAATAAAATTTTCCATTTCTTCCTTTTTTTTAATTGGAGTATAATTGCTTTACAATGTTGTGTTAGTTTCTGCTGTACAATGAAGTGAGTCAGCTATATGTATACCTATGTCCCCTCTCTCTTGGACCTCCCTCCCACCCACCTAGGTCGTCACAAAGCACCGAGCTGAGCTTCCTGTGCTTTATAGCATGTTCCTGCTAGCTATCTATTTTATGCACGGTAGTGTATATATATCAATCCTAATCTCCCAATTCATCCCACCCTCACCTTCCACCCCTGTGTCCACATGTCCGTTCTCTAAGTCTGTGTCTCTATTCCTGCCTTGCAAATAGGTTCATCTGTTTCTTTCTTAGATTGATGGATTAATTTTTTGTTGACTGTGAAATAGAAATAATAGTCATTACGTGGGAGGATTTTTGTGAAGAATCAATGAAATAATGTATCGATAGCACTTAGTACAGTGTCTGATATGGTAAACACTCAAATGTTAGCTGTTGCTTTTATTTTTACTGTAGCTATTATTTGTTTTTGTTGTCTTCATGAGGTTTAACTGATCAGAAAAGTATAAGCATATATCAGCTTCCAAGACCCAGAATGGACTAGTCCTGAGAAGTTCTGAGGAGGAAAGGAAGGAATATGGTCTGGGGGGGTGTTTGGAAGAGCCTGGAGCAGCCAGCATTGCCTTGGCTTACGGTGCTGAGGTTGAAAGGGAGAGAAGAAGCAGGTCAGGTGGTGATGGGGGAAGATGTGTGCCACATTTCAGATTTTTCCTCTTAGTCTTAATTTGGTATGGAGGTGCTCTAGTCCCTCAGTCCTTGGGAGAAATGTTAAGTCTCCTTTTTTCTTCTGTGACTATGAAAGTGAAATAGAGATCTGGTCTGCTCCCCTTCTTTTTTTCCTTGAGAACGCAACTACTTGAGGTCATTCCTGAGACTCCCCATATTGCCTGTTAAGACCATTGTACTAATAATATTTATAGTTACCGTTATTAAAACTTCTCTGCCAGGATCTGTGGTGTGTGCTTTATTCCACAAAATTTTTTGAGCACCTACCATCTGTCAGGCATTTTTCTTTCAACTTACAATTGTCGAGTAAATGTGAGATAAAATAGACTAAAACCGTCTCATGAGCTTGATGTCCTTGTACTTCTGGGGAGTTGTTAGTGTTACTTGGGAATTTAATGGGTTTAGTCTTTTTTTTCCCCACCCTCTCTGAGACCATCTTGGCTTTGTGTTCTTGCATTTTTAGGTTTGTGGGTCAGAGTAACCTTTCCTTTGGCCTAGTTGGACTGGTTTTGCAAGTGTAAGGGAAGAACTCAGGAAGCCTATTAAACCGTGTACCCATTTGCATTAAACAGCTGGAGTTTTAATTGCCCCTTCTAAAGCCAGGAGATAAAGTGAGTGTGGGACCAGTATTGTAGGTGTACTCATAGCTCAAGGTGGTGGGCAGGAACCTGCCGGTGTCTGGAAAAAGTGCTGCTGTTCTCTTTCTGCTCAGGTACCCTTCTGGGTTGGGGCTGGGAAGGCACCGTGGGAAGATCTGTTAGTCTGATCTAAAGACTTTGCAATCTTAGCAAAGGCGTGAGCCACGCCTTCCCCTAACACAGGTTCTTGGCTGGATTACTTTCGAATGCAATCAATATTGGGCATATCTCCGTCTTGAAGTTAAATAATTTTATGTTTCTGTTTACTAAAGTTTTTTTGTGTGCCTCTAGTGTCCCAGCTTGCCCCTGCCACAGTGTACGGACTCACAGCATCCCTGAGGGTTGCTGGCTTAGGGTGGATCCGGTGCTGCTCTAGTCTGGTCAGGAAAGCACTATGGAAAAAAACTGCCTTCTTCCTGGGTCATCACATTTCTTCCTCAGACCTGGAAACAGTTTTCTGTCCTTCCTGCCTCATGAAGGAACTAGAAAGATTACTGAGAACTGACCTTTGTTTGCACTTTGGAATATAGAAGGCACTTTCACAGACATTGAAAGTATGATTCAGATTCAGACTGACTGATTGAAAGTCCGTTGATTCAACAGGGAGCAGTAAGGAAGGCAGGCAGCCAGGGAGAGAGCTGCATTTGGATGGCTGGACATTCACGGCACCGAGCTGCAGCTAGTCTTATTCCCTGCCCTGCTGTCTGAAGCAAGCACACAGTCCTTTGAGATTTCTGAGGGTTTGATACGATAGTCAGGAGTTGACTGAAAAGCAAGGAGGAGGAAATTAGTCTCCAGACGTCTTTAAGGAACTCAGTGATGACTCATCCTCTGGGATTTGTCCCAACGTAAAGGACACTAGCAGCCTCACTTATTTCTTCCTCTTTCCTATGTAACCTTCTGCTGTTTTTTCATTTCTCCAGAGCTGTGGTCAGCCTGCTCTGCACACTCCTGTGCTGGTGTTTGAGGTCCAAGCTTGCTATCTGATAAGTAGGCTATGGCTTACACTCCCTTCTGCATCCTTGGGGATAAAAAGGAAGAGTCTGCCAGTGGGAAGGTTGGGTCTCTGGATCTGCAGCCATTTGAAGGGTTTACTTTGGCTCCATTGGGATGTCCTGTTTATTCAGGTGACTCCCTTTATGACGAGACACTGATCCACGTCTTTTCCTCTAACTTGCATAGGAATCGTGTCTAACCACCTCATCTTCTAAGGCTCTTACAGTGAATGTTGCTTGGAGTAACAAACAGTTGGTCTGTTTTTTTCCCTGAGGTTTCTGATAAATACATCCAGAAAATGGATCTCTGCTCTAGAATTCTCCTCCCATTCCCCTCTCCCACCCTTTTCTCCACTTTCTCTTCTTTGCCCTCCTCCTTCCCTTTCCCTCCTCCCTTCCTTGAGATTTCTGTCCTTAGCTCTTTATTATGATTCCACTGGAACAATTTGGCAAGGATGTTCTTTCACCTGTCAATGAAACTCTATACAACCTTAAATTTTATACTCCTGTTTATGATTCTAAAAAGCTTACAACGGTGGCAATGGTAGTGGTTCTGTTGTCGTCCAGTGGCACATTCTTAAACCTCACATGAGGCTCCTCTACCACCAGCATTTCTTACTTACGGGAAGGGCATGCAGTTTAATGTCAGATATTTGGAGAGAGGAAAAAAAGAACTTAAGAATCATTGTTTTACAGTCCTTAGCCTTGATTTCCCTCTGTCCCTGGTGCATATAAGTGAGAATATTGGCAAGTGAGAATATTGGCTGCCTATTCTCTTTTACTTGTTCCTAGTCCTTATTACTAATATTGAGAACCATCATAAAGGGTTTGTGGTGTGGCTAGTTTGAAATCTCTCCTCATGTCTGAATTTGATGGTATGGCTAAGGGCCATGGTTTTGATAGAGGACACTAATCATTGTGTCCTGGCATGCTTTTTGCTGTTTTAATACAGTGTTCATTCTCATGCTTAATTTCTTGATTTGTCTTTTTTTTTTTTTTTTAAAGCGTCTTGCTCGAACTGGGATCATAGTGACTACAAGTGAAGCTGTTCTGCTACAGCTGGTGGCTGATAAAGATCATCCAAAATTCAAGGAAATTCAGAATCTAATTAAGGCGAGTGCTCCAGAGTCGGGTCTGCTTTCCAAAGTATAAGACATGTGAAGAACGGGTGTGCTACTCACCATCAGGTGACAGGACTGTAAGCCCGGACAAGCTCATGGCTCTAGTAGAATTAAAACGTTAAGTCAAAAATTGGCTCTTTTTTGCGCTTCTTAGTAAAACTTAACCAATTAGACCGTTTGGGTACCAGCATTTAGTTACAGATGTCAAAGGTTTTAGGTGCTGCTTACCTTCTTCTTATGTTAATGTGCTTTTATTTATTAAAAAAATTATAATGGAGGTGCCTGTTTTCTCTATACCATATACACTGATCATACTTTCAAAAGTGCACACTCTTGTGAAATTTTCTTAAATTGTGCACAGTTAAAGACAAAGATCTCCCAGTAATAGTTTGACTTTTGTCTTATTGTAAGATGTATGTTACAATGTTAATGTGGATTCAGTGCTTTTACTTTACAGGTTGATTGAAATAGGATTATTAAACGAGAATTTAAAAACAGGACTCTGGATCGTGTTACCCCTTTCGCTCACGATGCAGTCAAGTTATTTATTATGTTGCACTGGTTTAACCAGACAAACTTATGTTGAATAATTACATATCTTTCTTAATTATGCTAATTTTCTTATTCTGCTCACCATCACTAATTCTCTGTTAATGTTCTCTTTTTTAACTGAATCTTTTACCCAGAAAGACTCATTCGCTCATTGCTTGTTTTAATTTTGTAAACAGATGGGAGGATTTGCAACACCATATCATTAATGGAGGGCTGTTCTAACATCTTTGAAGTATTAGTTTAGCTGAATAGCTTTATAACCATCTTGAATACATCTAATAAGCACAAGATTTAGCAAAAAGGTAAAGGCTGGATAAAATGTAGTTTTAAAACATCCATATTCTTGTTTGAAATTTTTTCCACCTACCTTCCAATTACTGTTAATGCAAAAGGCCTCAGTAATCATTTGGTAGTATTGCTTTTGCAGTCATTACTACCATTCAATAAATTTATTTTCATTAAATACTTATTATAGGGTTTTAAAACTTTTTAAAAAATATTATGTGAAATATGAAACATTGGTGTCTTTTATATTAAAGTAATTAAAGAAAACGTATTATGTGAATGAAGTTCTTTTGTCTGCCACAGCATGGCTCTTTGAGTACTCTTCCAGGGATTCTAATATTTATTTAAAGGTGTAAAATTTTTGACATTTGTAATCTTTCAACTCATGGAAATTTTCGAAGAATGAAAATGTTTTGTCCATGGGGGTAAATGGATTTTATTGAAGGGCCTTCTTATTTAAGAGCAGTAGAAATTTTTTTTTTTTTTTTTTCTGGTAAGTGTAACAAACAGCAATCTAGCATTCTTCTTAGGGTTATGTTTAAATTTTTTTCCCAGCAAACTTGTGTGTCAAAAAAGAATCAAAGATTTCTACACATTTTAAAATAGTTTTTAATAAATTTAACCTAGTGCTTCTCAAACTCTAATATGAATACACATCACCTGGGGGATCTTGTTAAAATGCTGACTCTGGTTCAATAGGTCTGGCTTCTGTGCTCAGAAGAGACCAACCATACTTTATGAGTAGCAAGGATTTAACTAACATCACCTGTTTTCCTCCACTGAGTCCTGGCCCTTCCTCTCATGAAACACCACCCCAATGAAGCCTTTTCACAGCTGAAACAATTCTGTGAACTTGAGTCAGTTTCCTATGGCTACCATATTAAATTACCACAAACTCTGAGGTTTAAAACAACGCAAATTTATTATCTTCCAGTTCAGTAGGTTAGAAATCTGAAATGGGTTTCACTGGGCTAAAATCTGTCTTTCCCACTAGATTCTAAGCTTCTTGAAAGCAGGACCTGTGCATTTATTCTATACTCATTCTGGAAACTCATTTTGAGAACCTACTAAGTTCTAAACATGTGCTGAGGATAGAAAGATGCCCCAAGGAAGCTTAGGGTCTGGTACAAAATCAGATATATCATAACCTTTCAGTAAAAGTGAATTGAATTATGTCAAAGGTTCAGGAATGTCAGTACAACAAAGTTTAGAGTAATATACTTGTGAATTCTGCGTTCTCCCTTCTTTTTTGCAGATCATGCAAGCAAGGTGATGAGGCCTAATTATAGGAAACCTGAATTGATTTTAATACATTAGTCTTTGAATTGGAAGTGTCTCCAATTTTGTAAGGTAACAAAATTCTTTTAACTGATGTAAATAAAGACCTTGAGAACATAAGCAAAAGAATAGTCCAGTGTCTTGAATTGCAAGGGGGTTAGAAACAAGATCAAGACACATCGTTTATTGAAATGCTAAAACATATGCAGAAACTTTATCTGAAATTAAAAGTAATAAAATTTATTCTAACCAGGAAACCAAATACCCTATAACATCCATTTAATTACCACATTTCTCTAATTAGGAAGAATATTTTCTCTTTTTAAAAGTTGATATTTGGGTAAATATGACTTTAGATCTGGGTGGAACTTTAAAGATCACGATCTCAGGTCCATTTCAGCTGTAAAATTCTACAACGGTTTTCTTTCACAAGTGTGGCTAGTGAGACCCAGAGATAGATGTTTCTAGTTGCAGAGGTGAGGAAAGGCTCAGTAAGATGACAACTACATTACGTAACACGTTGCCCTGGGCTTCCTTACATTAGTGGATAACGCTAGAGATTATCAGAAGGAAAGGGGGGAGAACAGTAAAAAGGATCCATTTTAGAATCTATAAAACACTACACTGTTTACATTCGCAAAGCTAAAGGGCTGCTTCCAGCGCCGAGAACTTTCCCTGTGCCCCATCTTCAGTCTAGCCTTACTTCTTTCCAGATGGTTTTGAACTAATTCGGGAGAATGGCTGATAAAATGAAAATTACCATTATTTTTATCCTCAGATAACTACAAATCAATATTCTTACATCACTCATGCTTCCTTGATCCTCCATGGAGCATTATTGTCACTGTTTAACCCATGATTAAAAAATTTAAAAATCACTAGGCTACCGTAATGAGATACATCGATTACTTTGATATGGTTATGAAATAATTGCAGTTGGCTTTTAGAATTCTTATTACCATGTTGCTTTTCTTTATCTTTTAAGCCTGAATAGCAGACATCTTATTGAAAACTTATTTTTAGAAGAGATTAAAGTCCAAAATGGTGGTCAAGTAAAATAGCCTATTAATTCCGGTTAAAGAGACTGTAATCTTGATTTCCCTGTTGTAGGAAACAGAATTTTGAACTGGACCCCAAGGTTCCCACTCTGGTGTACACACACTTTGCCCCTGACAGGCAAATACTAATCTCTGTTCAGCTGTAAAGGGTTTGCTCAAGTAATTAAGGCTTCAAATCAGTTCACCTTAAGATAGGGAGACTGCCTTTGTGTTCTTGATTGAATCAGGTGAGCTCTTAAAAGGGACTGGGCTGTTCCTGGCAAAAGAGATTCAGTCTGTGGGAGGGATTTCGTGGGAGGGAGATTCCCTGTTGCTGACTTAGAAGATTCTCTGTTGCTTACTACAAGGCTGAGGATTTGGGAGGCCAGCAAGGAAACAGGCTCCTAAGTTGTACAAGCACAAGGAACTCAATTTAGCAAAGAACCTCAGTGAGTCTGGAAGCAAGTTTTCCCCCAGAGCCCCCAGGTAAGAATGCGGGCGGGACCCCCAATGCCTTGATTTCTGCCTTGTGAGACCCTGAGCCGAGATGGTCCCCATGCTGTGCCGGGACTTCTGACCTCCAGAACTATGAGGTAGTAAACGTCTCTTAAGCGGCTAAATTAGTGATAATTCATTACACAGCAATAGAAAATTAATGTACTTGCTTTTTTTGTTTGTTATGGTTTTTTATGATTTGCAATCATGTTTATATGAAGAAAAAGAGGAAGAAAATAAGTGGGATGCCATCAAGACAATAAATCTAGCTTCTAGTAATTTATTTCCAGAAAAGTGGGATGGGAGGGAAAGTGTATGTCTGTTGTATTAATTATGTAGCATTTTTCATTGTAAGGTTAGCTTTTTGTCATTTTTATTGCAGAAAATAGTCAACTTAGAGCATACCTGTCATAGATGAGGCTTCGTTTCTTGATATAATTGTTAGTTGCACAGTATATTTCACTAAACTGTAGAAGTCCCTTGGCTTCAGATTTGTTCATTGTTCTCACAGCTGTTTCCTTGCTGAATTGTTCCTCCCACTCGAGACAGTAAATGCAAGAAATGAAAGGTGATGTGTCTCAGAACCTATGGTTAATACACAAATGCTCACTGTTAACGTATTTTGAATACATGCAGCTTTGAATTGGACTTCTGGAAGATGCATATTGTGCTTTCACAAAATAGCCTGTTTGGCAGCCCCAACTAAAAATGTGGAATGCTTTTAAATGTCGGAAATGTGGGAATTTTTCCAAGAAATTAAGACCTAGAAATAATACGTGAAACATACAAAGAAGGCAGGTGTAAATTGTTAGCTGTTACCCAAATGTTAGCATCTTTTTGGTTGTATTGTTTGTATGCCAATAAGTGCTTTTTTCTTTTGGAGAATTTGGCAAAACTTAAATACTGTGTCCTATGATGTCCATATTGGATTCCAGCAATTCATTCCTGCAGGTAGACAGCACGGTGTAGATGTAACATTGTGTGTGTTTATCTATCACATACCTTTCTTTTCGTATTAAAAAAAAAATGGTTGGAGTTGTTGGTGGAGGGAATTGGCAGGAGAGAGAAGAATGGGGGATTGCCTTTAAATACTGGAGAAAGAGCCACTGGTTATGTGATGCGTTGTGTAATGGAAAGCTTTGAAATGGTAGACCCAGCTTCATTCTTAATAGCTTTAACACTGGGGGCAAATGTCTCATTTGTACAATGAAGAGATTGGACTGAACTGTACCATGTGTAAGGTTCATTGCCGTTCTAAATTGTATACTTCAGATTTTTAAAGTGAATCAAATTTAACATTTGAGCGTTTGTCATATTAAGTAACTCGATCCTCATAACAACCATATAATGTAACTGAAGAACTAAGTGACTAAGTAACTTGCCCAAGGTCATCCATCTGGTTGGAAGTGAGAAAGCTGAGATTTTAACCTAGAATTTAGAAACTGCTGTAACTGCCATAACTACTATGCTGTACTCCCTCTGGCCATCACGAGAGCCAGTCATTGTGCGAGGGAAGCCTCTGTGAGCAAGTAATGATGTGTGAGGCATGGGTGGCAAGTGGGGATTCTTTATTTCCAAGTTTTTAAAAAATTTCTATATAGAAAACTTTATGCTCTGTTTGCTATAAATAGCTTTTTTTGAAGACTAAACATTTTAAAATATTCTTTAGAGAGCTCATTGAGAAAGGTGAGTTCCATTATATGCCAACCCTCTTGCTGTCTTTAGTCTTCCTTTAAATATTAACTAAATTGATTTAGCTATGCATTCAAAAAAGTAATTAGTCAGAAAATTTGTCAATTTGCCCAACCTCTGTATTCAAATCTTCCAGCGATAAATAGAAGCTTAATTTTTCTATGGCGAATATTGACTTTGACAAATTACTTTCTGCATATTTTAATTACAAAATAACTATACTTAGCTAAAACTAAATCCATCTCTTTTAAATACCTGAATATTTTAGTTAGCTTTGAGTAAAAAGTCTTCAGTGACGTGATTAGAACCAAAATTAGCATAAAAGCTTTTTAGAATTAAGAGGAATGGGAACACACTTACATGGTCGCCCTTGTTCTCTTTCCATGTTGACCAATCTCATATGTTCTGAATAAATCTAGTTAAATCATTTGCTATAATAACCTGTAGACATGAATTTTCAAGCTAAAATCAGTGGCAGTCTTGGGATTTGATTGTACACTTCTTATAAGATAATGACCATGCTACTGTTTCATGGATGCTAGCAGAAGACATGACATTCCTGGATCAGAGACAAAGGACTTAATTATGCAAGCAGTGTGAGCAGTAGCCTGTGTGCATTGGTTCCCTTTACACCTAAGTCCCACAGGGGCGATGCAGTATGTACCAGATGGATGCCATGCACTCAGTGGGTTTACACTGAACTTTTATAGCAAAAAGTAAGCAAGCCTGTTCTTTGTCCATAAAAAGCTGTTACCTCATTACTCAAGGTTACCGGCTGCATAAACAAGACTGAGAAGTGGGCTGGGTAGAAGTGTTCAGGGCCTTGAAGACATGGCACACCTAGCAAGACCTGGAGGAGTACAAGAGCTCTGAGGAGGACTTACCTCCCAGCAGACAGGTGTGGTGAACTTTAGTGGAAAGGGTAGTGAGGCAGGGCTCTGGTTCTTGTCCTAGCTCTCTGCAGCAGCCTTCAACAAGCCTTTCTGAGACATCTCTAGGTTCTCTTGTATAGGAAATGGAGTTGGATGAGATGACAAAAAATATCTACTCTTTCATCTAGATATTAGGGTTATACTTTGCTGAAAACCTTCATTTAAAATAAGACTGAACAGGTTGCCTAAGGCAAAAAGTAAGCCTCAGAATTTTTACAAAATCAAGCAACACAAGCACAGAATGGCTGATTCCGCTCAAGTGTTAAATGGATTCTTAGGAGAGAAGATGAATCATTGTATTGGTTCAAACAAGGATGCCCTTTATAATTTTAAGTGACATACCTTAACGCAAACACAATTATAAAAGCGTGAACAAGAAATGTTACCTCATTTTCTTTGATAAACAAAAAAATTCCAATGATTATATAAGGCATAAGGGCATTCATTAAAAAAATTATCATCTTTATGGAATGTCTGGACCAGCTCAGAGATTTTAGATTGAATGCATTGTTTGAGATTTTTTTTCAAGAACAAATGAATGAGAGCTCATTACTTAATCTTGTGAAACACATTTTATAGATTTTTTATTTTAGATTCTGGAATAAATTCTGTGAATTCACAAATTTTGCTGAAGATTACTACATTAAGATCAGCTTTGTTGGTCGAAACTTCTCAAAAATAGGTTAAGCATCTACTTTTCACCCCTTGAAAAATTCTACTCGAAAGAACTAGTAAATTTTTAAATGAAAGATACTTGGGAAGATGTTAAATGATTTGAGTCCACATTAACTTGCAAAATAGCAAAAATAGTTCTGGAAAATCCAATCATGCTATCACTGTTAAAATTTAGATTGTACACAAAACTCTGTTTTGGCTACTTAGAATGTGGAAAGATGTTCCGGTACATGGGGTTTATTTATATTAACATCATCCAGCAAACACGTTCTGTCACTGATAGACCAGCAGCACAGGTTTTGAAGTATTTTAACACATAAGAAATAGACTGCAAGCAAACCTTGGCTACCAAGAGTTTTCTGGAGTGAATATATATGGGTTTGTCTGTTCTTTCAGTACTGCTTTATTGAATACCTACCCAGTGAAAGCCTCCCTGCCGGGGAATGTCTCCAGAAGAGAGAGCTGTTCTGAAGAAGTTCAGTCTAATGAGAGACAAAACAGGTCACACAGGGTGGTTAGTACAAAGATGAGGTCCTGGACATAATTGGGGAATGCTGGAAAACAAATTCTCCCCAGATGGGTTACGGCTTTTTAAATCCAGGGCCTGGAGCCTTTTCATTTTAATTCTTTCTGGCAGGGTTTGTTTCTTTGGCTTTTGCCTGGTTAGTTTGGTTTAATAGATACAATTATATTGTAATATATAATCTATATTATGGTTTGTTTTAATATTTGTAACATTTCCTGCCTTAACACGTTAGGACATTTTACTCCTTAAAGGAGCTTACAATCTAGTTGTCTAAAAGGAGCTGCACAACCTGCACTGGTCATGCCCAACACAGGTGAAGGGCTTCGTACAAAATGGGCAGTAATAGGAGCTTGATACCACTTACTCTGAGCCAGGTACTTAGATGCTGTGACTTCCCTAATACTCATAACCTTGTCAGGTTGTTTCTGTTATCCTTACACGGAGAGGTTAAGAGCCTTGAGCTAGGAGTTGGTATGAATGAACCCTGTTTTACGGGCTCTCCCACTAACTGCGTAGCCTTGAATATTCTTAAATATCAGCTGCGGGGAAGGACAGCTCACGATACATACACCAGGGCAATGTCTAAAAAAATTCTGTTGAGTAGACCAATTATTCGTGGTATGTATCGATTAAAGACAGCTCTGCTGGGGTGTTGCTAGTCGTGCTGTGACCTGGGGTTAATGTGCAGTAGGCATTGCGGAACCCAGAGCGCTCAAACCTGATTGCCCGCGGGGCGAGGCAAGCAATACAAATAAATGAAATGGGACGGGTAGGCCTGATACGTGTGCAGCCAAGTTTGAGAACCAGTGCTCTGAGACTTCGCTACTCAACGAGCCGCTCAAATCATCACCATCATACCTGTGGGAAATAGAGAATCTCAAGCCCCATGCTAGTACTACCAGGACATAATCTGTGGTTTACCAAAATTCCAGGTGATTCTATGCAGGCTAAAGTTAGAGAAGCATTGCCTAATAATCAAGTGACAGGTTGAACCTCACTCTAAAGCCTTAGAACAGTGGTTCTTAAATCACGGCTATGCATAAAAATCAGCAGCGAGTTTCAAAAAGGTACTAATATTCACGTCTGTCATTGGAAATTCTGTTTCAATTGATCTCTGGTTAAAATCCTGGAATCAGTATTTTAAAAAATTGTCCCAAAGTGAATCTAATATGCCAGGGTTAGAAAAAAAAAAACAACTGTAATTCAGTTTTTTTTTTCCCACTTTGAATTTCTATGAAACTGTCTTCACCCAATACATCTTTCTTGTATGGAGTCATCTGATAATTACTTCATATTGAAAAAGGCACTGGGAGAATTTTTCCTGCTTCCAAAACTGTTAGCTGAATGTTAGCTGTTAGTTGAACTAGGTCTGAATGTTTTCTGATCATTGATATTAAGTAACTCTTCATCTGCCACTCTTGAAGATGGACTTAAGAATTAGTCTGCCTTCATTGGTAAACAGGCAGCCCTTCACTTTGGTTTTCAGTCTGTCTATACAGCAAAAATCATCTGGAGACCTTGCATCCACATTTAATGTACTTTCACAGAGCTCAGGATTCTGACGGGGTGAAGGGCACGCGCTTTTAGTCACCCACACACAGGCCCACAGTAAGCTACTGGAACGGTTCAACCAACCAGGTTGTCTTTTCGGTTAGGACTTAGAGATCACCTGGAATAAATCGAATTTTATCATCACTCCTGTGAACTCCAGATTTTTCAACTGTTAAAAAAGAAGATCTTGTTACTTATGAGAACTTCATGTAATGTTTATAAAGCACTTAACACAGTCTCAACTCTGAATACTTCTGAAAGTCAAATCTGAAAGGGCAGGTCTTCTGATGGAAGATATTCACCTCAAGTGGTGTATATCAAAGACCTTGGCTCAAATTTCTTTAACTTCTACCCAAATTAAGGCATGTTTTTCCCCCTTAATGAACTAGTTGCATGCCTTCCAATCACAAAATAGAAAAATAGCTACCTTTTTTTATGCAGATGGCATGGCTTATCATAAAGAGCTAGAGGTACCCCAAGAAGCCAAATGATCTTCTGAGAAAAATTAAGTGCCCACCCCCGCCCCCCGCCCAAGTAAGCAGTTGAATTGAGCGATTCAGTTTATTCAGCCTTGTGGGGCAGGCTGGCAAGCAAATTCAGGTGGGTGGGCCTGCAATCCCAATCATAGGTACTTTAAGAGCCATATTAGGGTTCTTCTGTCAGTGGCAACAGGTCACACCTGTTAACTCAAGTTTAACTGGCTAATTTATCTGTCGTGCTACAGTGGTTTTCAATCTTTCTATCACAGTGCAAGTAAAAAAGAAAACTAACATTTCTAGAGTACTTTAGGGTAAACTGATAAAGCTTAAAGCTTGATCAGGAGAGGCAACGTACTGAAACGCTTTGGCTGCTCAGAGGGCTGGAAACATCCATATCTCAGTACAAGCATGCTTGGATCCTAGTCCGGGAACACGTGCACTAGAAGCTCTATGGCGCCCCTTCGGGGCATGATATGGGAATAGGGCTCTCAACACTGCTTCATCCAGAGCAGCTCATCTCTCATGTTTTATTATTTATCTTCCATATAAATCTTCATTTACAGAAAAGTGAAGTCCCTGCCTTTGTGGGATGTAACTTATGATGGTATCTCGGCTTTCATTTTATAAAAATGGATCATGTAATCTAAATATCACTTGAAGAAAGTGGTAATAGCTCCGTGAAAGGAGATCCAGTATTTTCAGACATTCCTTTTGGAGTCTGTTTTGATAACAAGTTTCTTAGCATTTCCCCCCGGCTTTCTGTTCTATTCTTGTTTGTGGAAAGGCATGTATCTTGTATGTGATTTGTTATGAACCTAGTTGGTGAAATACACTGAGAAGTAGTGAATCCTTAATTAAAAATTAAGAATTTTTCAGTAAATCCAGCCTTAGAAATTAACTCATCGAATTTCCTTTACGGATGAGATACTGAAATGCAAACTCATCTCCTCCGCCAGTGATTTGTTCAGTGGGTTTTCATGTCTTCCTAACCAGGCCACATCAAGGCTGTTCACATTTCCTCAGAGCTTTGAGGGGATATTGTTTATTTGCTAACCAAAGCTCAAAGACCTGGTGACTTCACATAAAGAAAAGCTGATCCAAGGTATGAAAAATGAGGACTCACTACTTACTGTTTAGTTAAATACAAATTTATAAAAGAAAATCATTTTTTAATTGGTGTGCCTACTGTCTTTAGCTATAAGAAGGATACAGTATTTGATACAAATTCCTGAGAGGATTTTGAACTACTTATTTGTGTTCTGTATAAATGCATCTATTTGAATATTTGGATTCAGTGCTTCCTTGTGCACTGTGAAAGCAGTGAGGCCTGAATAAGGCAGTTGTGTAGGGGAGAGGACGTGAGTGACTTGAGTAAAACTCCACGGCTTTGCTGAGAGTTTTGCAGACCTAATTGTTGGTATTTGGTGGTGCTTTCCAATCTGTTTACTTTCCTTTATTATAAATAGTCAAAAATATGACTGAAACAGGGCTGGCAGAGCTAATATTTCTTTCTCCTGGTTGCGTTCTGTCTCCAGCCATCCTTCTCTCTGCAGATTTAATTTTTCAACAGTGATTTGTATGTGTATGTATGTTCTGCATGTCAGATGAACTCTGAGGATACAAAGGCATAATATGAAACTGCCCCATCTTAAGGCACTTATCTACTCGTAAGGTAATTTCTAATTCATCAAAGAATTCAAAAGTGAGACCCGTAATTCCTGCTAGTAATCAATTTTTAGGTTTAGGTGTTCAGAAATGTTACTTTTTAAAAAAATGGAGTTAGACACTGTGTCAGTTTAGGGAATGCTAGGAAACATAATAAATTTAATCAGATAAAGACTTTTGGCAAAGTCATAATACAACTGCATTTTTTCCCAGTGATTTCTAGTGATTTCTGTGATCTCAGATTATTAAAAACAAACTTTATATGAAATTTAGGAGTAATATTGAGAGAATTATTTAAATTTTATTACAAATCATTAGTTTGTATGCATTATTTCACCTAAATATTAAAACCAAAGTGAATTTTCACTATCCTGAATTGGACCTACTTTCTAGGTCATTTTCAAAGCAACACAGAGAGAATTCTTTTTGTACTTTAAAAATAAAATTTAACTAAATTCATTTGCATTCTCATAGCCGATTTTACTGTCAGTCCTAAAATGAGGACAAAGGTAAGCTGGTAAGTTCAGGGAAATATAAGGTTATACCTATAGCCTCTAAATATACTGTTTGTATTCTCTCAAGGAAACACACTCAGAAGCTAATTGACAGGGTAGCCTGGGCTTACATGGAAAGGTCATCCATAATGTCAGAAAGGAGTCAGAGACTGAGAATATCCATTAACAAGGGAGATCCGAAAAGATGCCCACTAAGGCCAGAGGATCAATGCTCATTTTCTAAGCTTACCTCATTCAATCTTAAGGAAGAGAGAATGATAATAATAAGCTCATTTAAGTACCACATTGTAAAAAGTATTCCAAATATGCATGCTTATAACTTGTATTTCTTGCATCAATTATTAACTAACTACATGACCAACTCTTCACAAATTTCTCATAATTTTGAAGTTGCAGCATACTTTACTCATTTATTCATAGTTTGATACCATAAGTCAGGTCCCATTTCCCAGAATAAAGACAGCTTCACCAAATTGAACTCTAAACTAATGATCCCCCATACATAATGAGCAGATAGGCACATTTTATTACTTTAAGCTTATCTCAGCATTGAAAAAAGTAATAAAATACTAAGAAATGTAACCACAAAATAAGTGAAATCTTACAACTCTATAATATTAAAAAGCAAACATCAACTTTGGAAAATTCTGCAGCACATAATTAAAAAGAACTTACACTTTTTAACGTAAAGACTTGTTAGCAATTTTTTTTTAAGCTGGCAGCTCTTTTTTTTATATTAGAAATATGGGCAAATAGGAAATTGCCAGGTGTTTACCAAAAAAGAATGCAGATGACCACAGCATGAAAAATTATCATCAAAAATGTAAGTGGGGCTTCTCTGGTGGTACAGTGGTTGAGAGTCCGCCTGCCGATGCAGGCGACGCAGGTTCGTGCCCTGGTCCGGGAGAATCCCACATGCCGCGGAGCGGCTGGGCCAGTGAGCCATGGCTGCTGAGCCTGTGCGTCCGGAGCCTGTGCTCCGCAACGGGAGAGGCCACACAGTGAGAGGCCCGCGTACCGCAAAAAAAAAAAAAAAAAGTAAGTGAAAATAGGAAATTACTATCCACAGTACTTGGAAAAGGAAGCAAACAAACAGAAAGACAGTCTGGTACAGTTTTGTATGTAATTAATAAAAACTTTCCAGAGGGAAGATGGTAAATTTAAAAATATATGTATAGACATGTTCTTTAAATTTTAGTAAGTTCTAGGGAGTGAAACATTGAGGGATACATAAATGGATGTTTGCTTATGAGAGAAGAGACATGGATGGATATTTGTCAAAATATCAATAGTTATTTTCTTTTGAACCATATAAAATACTGAATAGTCAGTTTGAGTGCCAGGACCTAGTCAAAGTACTGTATATACAGCAATGCCTGAAACAAAAATTTCTGCTTATAGAACTTACATTCTAGTTAGGCTGATATTTAATGTATTTTGATTTGTTTTTTATGCTTTTCAGTGTTCTCCAAATTTCTTCAGTGAATGTACTTAATCAGAAATACATGTTACTTAATTCATTCTAGTTAAAAGATGAACATCTGTTCTTTTTAAATATCAGGTTCAAATATTTTGGCTAAACAATTTTCTGCTGTCTTAAGTGTTTTGAGATGTTATGTATTGAACTGGGCCACAGAGGCCTTAGCTGTATACAAGAATGTATGACTGCGTATTAAGTTTATTAACAACCATCATTGTCAAGCTAATATTAGGCTCTCTAAACATCATTTTCCCAAACTTCTTCTGACAATAAAGCATTTTGAGAATTTCAAGAATGAGAAAACTAATGAAGAAGCTACAGAGACATTTCTCTCATCACTGATGCCCCTGGATCATTACATAGTCCTGAGTTGTATCTGACATTGTTGCCATTTTCAGTATATTCTATGTCTTAGCCATAGTGGGGAGGAAGAAATGGGATTATGCAGGGGTAGGTGGTATTTCCTAAGTACCTTTTAAAACTGAGTGGTAGTTCTTAATCTCTTTGTGCATCAGAATGACCTGGGGAGCTTAATATAAATCAGGTTTTCAGGCCCCTGCCCAAGAAATTGTGATTCAGTAGGTCTGGGTCTGGGCCAAGCATCTGTTTTTTTTTTTAATCAAGTGGTTCTGATGGCAGTAGCCACATACAGGAAAACACTGAGAGTAAGTGCCATAGGGCTTGAAGCATGTATCCCAGTAAGTTTTAGGATGTTTAATTATTGTCTCCAAAAAAGCTTTTCCCCTTAGCTTAACTCTCTGATATTCCCATTACTGTAGTGGCTTTCTAAGTCCTCTGCACAATTTTACGCTGAGCATTTCTTTTTTTTTTTTTTTTTTTTGGCGGTACGCGGGCCTCTCACTGTTGTGGCCTCTCCCGTTGCGGAGCACAGGCTCCGGACACACAGGCTCAGTGGCCATGGCTCACGGGCCCAGCCACTCCGCGGCACGTGGGATCCTCCCGGACCGCGGAAAGAACCCGCGTCGCCTGCATCGGCAGGCGGACTCTCAACCACTGCGCCACCAGGGAAGTCCACTGAGCATTTCTTGAAGGTCTACCTGCAGAGGGTTTTGTTTTTTCCCTGAATCTATTTCAGACTGAATAGAAATGGCAAGGTCACCTTCAGCATCAACAGTTGTTATCTGTAGGTCTCCCTATTTAGTCTTTGTCAAGTCAGACTTGAGCTCTCCATGCTCAAGGGGAAGAATCTTTCAGAGTTAATAGGCTTCCAAATACCTCTGTTTGACAAATACTAACCTGAGGAACTGTTACATTATTCTCTGAAAATGTCTTCCAATTGGAAGTATTATTGCAAAAGAGAATTTTTGGCTTTTCAATAGCAAAACAAATTTTCCTTTTATTTAGCATCAAAATGAATACATGAAAATTAAAAAATTCTCAGTGTTGAGGGACTCCTAAATATATATGCAAATGATCCTTCGTTGCCAATTTAAGATACGTGTTTAAAATTTCTTTAAATGATGATACGTAAAGCATGGTCATGACCTAACGTTGGATTACATTGTGAAGTAGACTGAGGTGGTCCCTCATCTCTGCTTCCTGATTGTTCTGTTTAGGGAAGTGTCTGTTTCTCCTGTCCTCTGGTACCAGGGCCACCAAAGCTCTGCCATGTGCTCTCAAATTTGCCTTTCTTAGCTGCTGACATTAAGTTCTCAAATAGAAGTAGATGTTCTACTTCTTCCTGGGACTTCAGCAAAGAAGTTTTCATCGAGTAAGCGCAATTCAGGAAGGATGTTGAATATTAGCAGGAGTTCAGAAAACATTTGTCAGGGCCTAAGGGTTTTGCCCTGAGATGAAAATCCATGATAGTCTTCTTTCCCCCTGTGAAAGCACCTTGACCTTTGATACTCCTTCCTTAGCATTTTGTTAATGTGAGTCATAAAAATACCGTACTAACCATAGACACTAAAATGTGTCTCGTATGAGTACATGTTCTATTTTCCCTTAAGAGTTTCTTAAAGCAAATTAAACACATGAATATGAATTTATATAAATTCATGAGTAGATAATATGTATATATAAGCATTCCCATATTTCCTATAAATTGCTATAAAAATAGAGATTACTTTCAAGTAATGGCTTTTTGCATGGACTATTTAAATTATTGTGCCAGAATTGTGTTTGTTGTCTTGTGTCATGGAAACATAGGACAGTGGAGACATACATATCATGTTGAAAAAATGTGCTGGGGTAAAAAAGCAAGAAAACAGCTGCATTCGCTAATGAAACACTAGAGACTGGTTATGTAAACTCGTCACATATTGGTGTACTTAAATGTACTGTTTTTTTTATCCCTCGAAGAGTTTTGTTTGTTTTATTAAGCTTTATTGATGAAAGAGCAATGGAAGAGAAGGCCACTTTTAACAAGTTTTTAAATATGTTTTTAATTCAGAGCTTAGCATGTTGCTTGGCATGTAATAGGCCCACTGGATTAAGTCCTGACTTTGGCAGGCTATGTAAGACTAAGACACTCATTTCACCCCGCCTCACACACTTATCAAATGACAAACTTACCCAGCTTTCAATTCTTCTGTCATAAAATTTCATAGTTGATAGAGAAATCACATCGTCTATTGTAGCTCCCTCTTTTACAGATGAGGAATCTGAGGCCCAGATGGGTCGATGATTTGCCTTAAACAGGATCAAAACTATGTCCCGATTCTCATCCCAGCTCTTAACTGTATGCTTTAACTACAGCCCTTGCATTTATATAGAGTGTAACATGAGTCTAATAGTTCTAAGTTCACATTTTATCCTCTCAGTAACTATGCGTGGATGGAATTTAATAATATCCCCACTTGACAGATGTGAGAACTGAGGGTTAGAGAAGTTAAGTGAGTCATTTTAGGATGTAGGTTTTGTAGGAGTAGAAGTACTCTCCCTTTTGCTCTTGATGGTATTGCCTCTTGAGTGGCAGTGTTCCTGGGTCTCTAACCTGAGCTACTGTAAAGGTTGCCTTTCTTGGAAATGTTAGGATTTCTCTTCTAATCCTTTAAAAATAAAGTGAACCTCCATCTCGTTCTGAAACTTGAGAGTTGTTTAATTAAAGCCAGTCAACTAGACAAAAGAGTTTAGGTACAAACACGTATATTTCCACTATTTAACAAGTAGGATTTACTATTCTGGGATTTTTTTAACCTGACGTCTTACATTTTGGAGTATAATCTCAAACTGTCAATCAGTGTGATGTGTGGGGTTTTTTTGACAAAGAGCTGATCAGTTGATGTAATTTTTTAAAGTTAAAATAGATTGCTTGAAAGAATGAAAAGGAAAGTCTTCAAATTACAGGCCAAATTTGATAGCCCAAAGTGTTCAAAGGAAGTCGTTTCTTAAGTGAGGCTAATTCTCACCTTAATGTAATATTCTCTCTCTGCAAAAGATATACTGTTGGACTACAGACCTCAGTGGAAAAAAGTCTAGAAGTAGCTAGATGTCTCGGGAAGGGGGAGATCCAGCCACCATGAGGTAGAACAGATACTATGGTAATAAAAGAATTTGTATTCCATCAATAGTAGGGCTTAAGCTGATTACATGTACCAAAGAAGACACGTTCCACCCTTCATGATGAAAAAGTTCCATGGCATTTATACTAAGAAAGGGAGAGTGTTTAGTCAATACTCGTATTTTACTGTTGAGGAACAAATTTAGGGAGGTGAGGTGCCTTGTTTAAGCTTTCAAATACAGGTGCCAAGCCAGAGCCAAAACCCTGCTTTCCTTGCTCCCTTCCTGGGCCTCTGTTACTAAAATAAACTATATTCATTGAAAAGATAGTAAGTAGACAGTAAACACATCTGGAATAATTTCATATGGGATATGTGCACGATGGACAAAGCTGCATTTCTGCCAAAGACCACGGATATACAATCAGTCAGGTCACAGAAGCTATTTGTAGTTGTCAGAACAAGATGCGCTCTGATAGAAACCTGGAAAATAAAGATTGCTAACAAGCCAGCTTTAGTAACAGCAGCTGTTTTGGAGGAGGTCATTGAGAGGATGTGACCACCAGTTGAGTTGACCGGAGAGCTGAACCTATGAAATCTTGAACCCACTGTTCCCGTAGGCAGAGCTGTCACTAGGAGGTAACCATGAGAGAGTAAGGTGTGGAGACCATCCAGGCTAAACCCAGGTAAGGTCCATATAGAAACTTCTAAGGTCCTGGTGGGTGAACGCTTGTACAAGCAAGCCTCCTAAGTAAGTTGCTTATTAGATCTGCCACCTACCAATCTGGAGTGGTCTCTCCTTGCCCTCCATGTAGGGGGGCCAATTCGTGAACCAACGATATGATTATTTTAGGGTGATTTTAGCAGAATGCCTGCAAAAGCACTCTTCCAGATTGTAAACCAAATGGGAGAAATTTGAGGGACACACTTACATACAGGATAGTCTCTGTGGTCTATTTATCCAAGAAAGGAGAACCACTTCTAAACCACTGAAGGACAAAAGGAATTGCTATTCTTCTAAAGAGAAGAGGTATTTTGACAACTTGCTCCACTGTTAGATCACACAAATATTGTGTGTTTTTTGAGAAACTTGGTTATCGATGGGAAGGCAGTAACATATAGATGAAATCATGTTATTATAGAGGTTATAAACTTCTCATCAACCATAATAAAAATTGAATGAGGGCTTCCCTGGTGGCTCAGTGGATAGGAATCTGCCTGCCAATGCAAGGGACACAGGTTCAGTCCCTGGTCCTGGAAGATCCCACATGCCACAGAGCAACTGAGCCCATGCACCACAACTACTGAGCCTGCGCTCTAGAGCCCACGAGCCACAACTACTGAAGCCCGCGCGCCTACAGCCCGTGCTCCGCAACAAGAGAAGCCATTGCAATGAGAAGCCTGTGCACCACAACGAAGAGTAGCCCCTCCTCACCACAACTAGAGAAAGCCCCCGCGCAGCAACGAAGACCCAACGCAGCCAAAAATAAATATTAAAATATATATATATATATATAAACACATATAAAAATGTGTTTACTGGAATTTTTTAAACCGAAGATACCACATGAAATTTAGGCCTATTTGATGCATAGGTTCAGGGTACATCAGACTTATTCATCCTGCTAATCGTACGCTTTAGTGGCATTCCTAAGTCTCCCTCCATACCTTTTTTTCTATTTTGTAGGAAAATTTTGACTTAGGCTTGGAGTACTCTTTCAATTTAACCCCAAAATTATGTTTCCTTATTGCTTTTAAGAAGACTGATGCTTATCTTCTGCAGAATCGATTAAAGCCAATTGTTTTCATGTAGAAATATAATTTCAGCACCTTGCCTAGGTATAAGATATCAAATAATATACAGCATTTAAATGTTTTAAAATTACAGGTCATTCTAAAAATGTATTGATCGCTAGTAGTATTCTAAAGGTACCCATCTCAAATATGTGCTTATAACTCATAACTTACATATAGACAGACTTTTTGTCTAATCAGTTGTTTAACTGAAGGCAAATTTAGAATAAAGCTATTAGAAATTATGTATTCTTTCACTCTATATAAACAAAATTCCAGTCACTGGAATGAATTGCTTAGGTATGTAAGTGCATGTACTCTCTTAATAAGTTGGAATAGGTCTTCCTACTTTATTCAATGTCAGAAAAATGTTTAAATGACAATCCAAGGCTCCTAATTTTTCAGGGTTAATGAGAAATTAAGTTTTTTAAGGAAAACCCTTCTTAAAATAACTTTTAGAACCAAATTGATTTTTCTATTTCTGTCCTTGTATTGCCAGTTTCTGGTCCTGTCTTTTCATTAATTAGTGAAGAATTTAAATGGTTTTGGTAAAAGTAAACTACCAGGGAAACAAGTGATTTTATAAACTAGTTCAATAGAAAGGAAGTAGGGGCAATGTGAGGAAGCAGTGGTGGTAATCTGTCTTCAGAAATCAACAAGATTCTACCCATAATGGCTCTTAAAAACTCAAAGTGCAGAATGGGAAGCCATTTGTTATAAATAACTGCCACAAAGATAATTTGAAAAAACCAGGCAGGCACATCTCCAGGTGAAGTAGCATAAAAAGGAGGGCCTCTTCAGAATTCATGTCAGATATGGTCTCATTTATTATTTAAGCTTGCAGATGACCAGAGTAAGGCTCTCTGGACATTGAAGTAAACTAAACTCTAAAAGCTTATAGGGACAAACATTGCAGGTAAGGTCATGTTAGTGTGTATAGTAACACATTGAGAGGGCAGGGACTCCAAATACAGAGCCATCAAGGGGTTCACGTCCATGGTTCTTAACACGCTGAATCCAATGCAGGACGTTTGTCGTGGAAGTTAGAGACACACATGAAAGGAACAGGGACAAGAATTGTCAGAGCACCTGGTCTGTGCCTTTTACAATGCTTAAGAATTATAAGGAATAATAGGATTCTAGACTTTTTACCTAAAAGTATTAACTACTGAAAAAATACAAAGTTTTAGATCGTGTGTGTGTGTGTGTGTGTGTGTGTGTGTGTGTGTGTGTGTATGTGTATGTATACGTTGGTATCCTCGTGGGAATTAAGGAAATCAGTATATTTTGGCTCTGACTAATTTTCTGAGACTAATAGCAAAGACAATAACCAATCCCTTCTGCAATAGTCCTTTGGTGTCTCTGCCAGAGACAGAGGCCAGACCCAGATGGAAATGATTCATTTAGTTAATCCAAATCCTGGAAACACATAAGGGGATGTTTAAAGGCTGGACTTCTTTGGTTAGTTGTCTGTAAAAGTTTAGAAAGTTAATATAAGTGTTGATGTTTGTGAAGCAAGTCCTTTATTTCTCCCTATATATGTATCGTGTGTTTAAAAAAAATGTATTAAGAAGAAAAAATTTCCCCTTTGAGTCACCTTTCCTCTGTGAACGAAATGAAGTGAAAACACATCCTGCCTGTTGAGAGCGCCCAGAGTATACATCCTGCTGTTTCATGGTTATTTAATTATGCAATGATTCATCAAGTTCTCATTTAGTCAGAGAGGTAGAAAAAGAGAAATCATAATGAAATCAACACTGAGGATAAGTTCTACCAAGGGGCAGGATTTAGAAAGTTATATTGCTGTTTTTCTTCCTTACTGGCCCCTAAGCCTAGCGTTCTGGATGCCGTTCAGGAATCACTCACCAGTGAGGATGAAGAATTTTCAAGATGTGTTGATGGAACATTGGAATGTACTCAGTTTACCTTTTCCTGCTGGCATTTTCCTGTGTCTGCTTATGGTTTTTATGACAGAGAAGGTTATTTTAAAATCAGAAGACTGTTTTAGAAATGCTATGGCAGTGAAAATGCATGAAATCATTCTCAGGTTTCTCTGAGAGGTAGACGACAGTAATAATCTTGATTGTGCCCTGGCTCAGGCACACACTGGAAGCAACTGTCCTGAAGTGATGCATCAGATAGTTCCAGAGCCAAGTGTGAAACCAAGAATCTGACCCCGCAACTGCTACCATTAAGAAACCCCTGCATATGAAAACACTGGCCATATGTGGGTCAACAGAAAAAGAACTATGGAAACATGAGGCTAACGAGCTAGCCTGAGATCAGCAGTGGGAAGTTATGATTTCAGAGGGAGCTCCTTGGTGCTCATTCAAAAATGTGCACGTATGCCTGCCTCTCTCCTTCCTGAGACAATAAAGGAACACAAAAATGAATGAAATCTTAAAAGTGAAGAGAATTGTAGCTGATCATGGGGAAATTAGAGAGTAAGAATTTTCTGAAAATCTGAAAGTACATACCTGGAAGTCTGCTAATGACTAAGACCACGAGGAAATTGAAATGGAGGTGAAAGCCAAACTCCCCGACAGAACCCCAGAATGGGCTGAGCTCAGTATGTGCAAGCATAGAGCACAGAAGTGAAAAGAGCAAAATACAGAGCACTTACATGGATGCACATACAAATTGTACCTTCCTCCCTCTTCCCATTATAAGACACATTTTAGCTCTCCTAAAAGTCTGTGAAGAGCTGCCTAGAGAAAGCAATAGTACTGTGTGGGTGTGGATATCCCAGAAGTAGTCTTCATTCTGGCACCAGAGGATTTTTTGAGCTGTGAAAATACTCTGTATGGTATAATAATGATAGATATATGTAATTTAAGATACATGTAATTTACTTAGCAAACCCATAAAAGAGACAACACCAAGAGGGAAACTTAAGGTAAATTACAACTCTGCAATTATGATGTGTTACTGTACGTTTGTCCTTGGTTAAAAAAAAGTACCATTCTGATAAGTGATGATGATAATGGGGGAGGCTCTGCATGTGTGTGGGCAGGGGGTATATGGTAAGTCTCTGTACCTCACTCTCAATTTTGACTCCTTGAGCTCAAGCTGAGTACACTTTAGTAGAAGGAACAGGAAGAACTAACCATGAAGTACAACAGAAAGACTACAGAGGTACAAATTTCCATGGAAATAGTGAGAGAGGTGCAGTTAAATCCATTTGCCGTGGTACCCAAAGCTACCAGGAGCCTGTATCTGAGCTAAATTTGTGCCCATCTCTTAGCAGACATCTCTAACTTAGGGAAGTAGGAAAGGAGAGTACCATATTTCTTACTGTCTTCACCCAACCAATTACTAATCTTGTTTCTGTCCTAAGTTTCTTGCCCAGTACAAGTGTAAAGAACTAATTTTGTACATCAGGAATTCCTTGCTAAACTGGACATAGGATGTAGAGGATACAGTCGTCTTAAACCTTCTGTACTTCATGCACAAGACAATGAATGTCTGCTGTTCAGCCAAGAGTACATCATATTTTTTTTAAGAAATTCTTGAAATAAACATAAGGATAGTTAAAACTCATTATTTTGGCAAAAAAAACCCCTCATTTTTAACTTGAATTCCTTAAAAAATTAAAAATAGAATTGCTATATGGCCTAGCAATCCCACTACTGGGCATATTCCCAGAGGAAACCATAATTCAAAAAGACACGTGCATCCCAATGTTCATTGCAGCACTATTTACAATAGCCAGGTCATGGAAGCAACCTAAATGCCCATTGACAGATGAATGGATAAAGAAGATGTGGTACATATATACAATGGAATATTATATTACTCAGCCATAAAAAGGAACGAAGTTGTGTCATTTGTAGAGATGTGGGTGGACCTAGAGACTGTCATACAGAGTGAAGTAAGTCAGAAAGAAAAACAAATATCACATATTAATGCATATATGTGGAATCTAGAAAAATGGTACAGATGAACTGGTTTGCAGGGCAGAAATAGAGACACAGATGTAGAGAACAAACGTATGGACACCAAAGGGGGAAAGCGGGGTGGGGGGGCTGTGGTGGTGGTGGGATGAATTGGTAGATTGGGATTGACATATATACACTAATATGTATAAAATAACTAATAACCTGCTGTATAAAAAATAAATAAAATTTAACATGAATTGACAAGTTAACCTCATATCCATTTACAGTGAAGTTAAAAGTGACATAAGTGTGGTGAACATGAGTGTGTTACTGTGACTGAGTTCTCAAGAATGATAACATTTTGATCCTCACTCCAAAAGGTAGACCCTAAGTTTGGTAGGTACACAGAACTTTCTGCCCTGTTATAATTCATTGTCCTTTACTTTGATCACCTATTTGCCGTCATTACTCTCCTGTTTGATTATTACCTAGAGGTATAAAAGAAGGCAAAATTAAAACCAAAAAGCATAAAGACCTGGAGTGGGGTGGAGTTGGAGGTTTGGGTGCAGCAAAGGGGGAGGGGGCCACATTTTCAGCTGGTTATTTTTGGAGATGCCAAGCCTCTAGCTTTAAGTTCTGTGTGTCTTATCTAATATAATCATGACATTTTTTTGTTCTCCCAAATGTTTCTATTATTAAATATTAGAAACATTTTAATTTTATTAAGCTTACTTAGTCTTTATAACTTAGGCTTTGAAACTGAATGCAAGGGACTTCCCTGGTGGCGCAGTTGTTAAGAATCCGCCTGCCAATACAGGGCACATGGGTTTGATCCCTGGTCCGGGAAGATCCCACATGCTGTGGAGCAACTAAACCCACGAGCCACAACTGCTGAGCCCCCCACATGTCACAGTTACTGAAGCCTGCGCACCTCAGAGCCTGTGCTCTGCAACAAGAGAAGCCACCGCAATGAGAAGCCTGCACACCGCAACAAAGAGTAGCTCTGGCTCACCGCAACTAGAGAAAACCCGTGTGTAGCAATGAAAACCCAACGCAGCCAAAACTAAATAAATAAATAAAAAATTATAAAAATAAAACTGAATGCAAGAAGATACTTGCAAACGATATATCTGATAAGGGGTTAATATCCAAAATATACAACGAACTTGTACAGCTCAACATCAAAAAAACAATTTGATTAAAAAATGAGCATTGAACCTGAATAGACATTTTTCCAAAGAAGACATACAAAAAGCCAACAGGAACGTGAAAAGATGTTCAACCTCATTAATTATCAGGGAGAATGCAAATGGCTATTATCAAAATGACAAGGGTTTACAAGGGTGTAGAGAAAAGGGAACCCTAGTATACTGTTGATTCGAATGTAAATTGGTGCAACCACTATGGAAAACAGTATGGAATTTCCTCAAAAAATTAAAAACAGAACTACCATATGATCCATCAGTTTCACTCCTGGGTATTTATCCAAAGAAAACATTTATTCAAAAAGATAGAGGCACCTCAGTTTTCATAGCAGCATTATTTACAGTTGCTAAGATATGGAGGCAACTTAAGCATCTATCAATGGATGAATTGATAAAGAAAATATGGTTGCATATATATATATATATATATATATGCAATGTTATATTACTCAGCCGTAAAAGAGAATGGAATCTTGCCATTTGCAACAATGTGGATGGACCTAGAGGGTATATGCTAAATAAAATAAGTCAGAGAAAGACAAATACTGTATTATTTCACTAATATGTAGAACGTGAAAAACAAAACAAATGAACAAACATAACTAAACAGAAATTCTCACAGATATATAGTACAAATAAGTTGTCAGAGGCGAGGAGTTGGGGGAGGAAAGAAATGGGTGAGGGAAATTAAAATGTACAAAGTTTCAGTTACAAATTAAGTGAGTCATGGGTATGAAATGTATATTATGTGGAATATAGTCAATAATTATGTAATATCTTTGTATGATGACAGTTGGTAACTAGATTTACTGTGGTGATCATTTTGAAGTGTTTAGAAATATCAAATTGCTCTGTTGTGTACTAGGAACTAACATAGTGTTATAGCTCAATTATAGTTCAAAAATAAACTCAGAAAAAGAGGTCAACTTGTGGTTACCAGAGGCAAGGGGCTGGGGAGGGATAATTGGATGAAGGTAGTCAAGAGGTACAAACCTCCAGTTATAAGACAAATAAGTAATAGGGATGTAATGTACAACATGATATATATGATACTGCTGTATATCATATATGAAAGTTAGAAATACTAAGAATTCTCATCATAGGGAAAAATTTTCTACTAAATTTTGTATTTGTATAAGAAAGTGGATGTTCACTAAACTTTAGTCATTTTACGATGTATTTAAGTCAAATCGTTATGCTGTACACCTTAAACTTATATAGTGCTATATGTCAATTACATCTCACCAAAGCAGGAAGAAAAGTTCTAAGTACTGTTAAAATTAAAGTAATAAACTTTTATATCTCTTGACATTCTGAATTTGCAAGAATTAACTAATGTATCATGAGATAAATCATAATTATAAATCAGAAAAATTATACTCGTAAATCATTATAAATCATAATCATAAGGTATTATCTAGTGCAAGGTTAATCTTTTTCTTTTAACCTTGCACTGGATAATATCTTATGATTTTCTCATTTCTTTTTTTTTTTTTTTGATGTGGACCATTTTTAAAGTCTTTATTGAATTTGTTACAATATTGCTTCTGTTTTATGATTCGTTTTTTTGGCTGTGAGGCATGTGGGAACTTAGCCCCCCGACCAGGGATTGAACCCACACCCCCTGCATTGGAAGGCGAAGTCTTAACCACTGGACTGCCAGGGAAGTCCTGATGATTTTCTCATTTCTTGAGCAAAGAAATAAATGATGGTAAAATTTTAACTCAACTGTTTCACATGAAAAAAGCTCACAGAAAACTAAAAATTATAGATGTTCAGTAATTTTTGAATTGCACTGTTTTTGTACTACTTCACATGATATACAAGATATGAAGAACTCAATGAAATTTAATTCAATTGGAATTCCAAGGGAATTTGCAATTTAAAGGAATGTTTATTCTGTAACAAATTTTGGGTTAGAGGCCACCAATGGATATTGCATTCTTAACATAGAATCTGTTTTGCACTAAAAATACTTTATTAAAATATTGGCGTGATGGAAAAATACATTTAGTTGATGGGTATGAGGATTTCATACATACAACCCTGTCACTCTTGATATCTCTTACTCTGTTTTTTTTTCTTTTTCTCCGAGGCACTTATTAATTTCTATTATATCAGATAGTTTACTAATTTATCATGTTATTCACATCTTTCTCTCCATGCTAGCATATAAACTCCATGCAGGTAGTGATCGTTATCTGTATTTTGCACTGCTGAATCCTAAGCATCTACACCAGTGCCTAGAGCATTGTAGGTGTTCAATCAACAGATATCTGTTGAATGAATACATTAATAACGATAATGCTTTTTGAAGAAAAAAATCCCATCATCATTCTTGACTGTTACTTTTCTTTAAAATTTCTTAGGCATAGACTTAAAACACTATGGTAACTTGACTTATTAAAATACTTATGTAAATTTATACTTTAGTATTCTAGTATAAATATTTAAGTATTCTGTAATTTTTTGTGACATAATATTGGCTCCTTTATATTTCATACTAATAAGAAAAATGGATTTATGATACAGAATTGATAATTCATAGACTTCATTTTTCACTCAACAGTGATATTTTTATTGACCTCAGTCAAATACTTTGTTTCCTACTTTAAAGCCCCCAGAGTGTTTCTATTAAAGATATGAATTGTATTTTTCTGGAAATAAATGCTTACACTTGACAGGATCAAGAGAAATTTCACTAACTATAAGGTACACTGCTCTAGAGAAAAATAAGAAATTTAATAATATTCACAGAAAAATACAATGGAAACTTCCTAGCCAATATTGATATTTTTAATCTAAAATTCTTGACACAATCTGCTTTGAGGAAGGCTGCTTCAAGTGGTGCTCTTGAAATTACAATGATGGTTAATAATGTACTGTTTTAAACTATAATATGTTCAATCTATAAACAGATACCATGAATTGTTATGCTCTGGTTACATAAAAAAGGTGAATTTATTTTAGAACTATTGCCTTTTGCTACTATAAATCACAATGTGTTTTAACGTGTCTGATGACAACTGGCAATATGAAGAAGCTAAGGTTCACCTAACTGGAAACCAAGTGACATTAGGTCTGTGACTGTGTTCATTTTGGCTCCTAAAACAAAAAATACTATAAACAGGGTGATTTATAATAAACATTTTCTCACAGTTCTGGAGGCTGGGAAGTCCAAGGTTATGGCAGCAGCAGGTTTGGTATCTAGTGAGGGCCTGCTTTGCTGTAACCTCACGTGGTGGAAGGATCAAGGAAGATTTCTGTGACCTCTTTTATAAGGGCACTAATTCCATTCATAAGGGGTCTCCCCTTGTGACCTAATCACCTCCCAAAGGCCTCATCTTCTAATACCGATCACGTTGGGAATTAAGGTTTCATTATAGAAATTTTGGAGGGACAAAAACACTCAAACCGTAGCAGTGGCATTGCTGATTATGAGATAAGATCATTGGGTATCAATTGCAGGCAGTATAACAGACATGGTTAATATTTCTTATGTGTTCATTTTTCTTCTTTTCACTTGATTATGTTTATTTATTAGGGAACATAGTGATCTACATCAGAGGACTCTAAATGAAATAAAAGATTGGAAAGAAAGATGTGGTTAGTCAATAAAGTAACTGCTCTTTCAGACTAATTGTTTAACTTTTCCTTTTTGGAAATGGATACCTACCCAAGTTGGCCTGGTACCATATGTGTATGTTTTTGCTAATTTTCAGTAAAATTAGAAAAACTAAGAGTTCCTTACAAATAAACTTCATTGAGGAATTCTATTACATGTGTGTAGTTTTTTGAGTCTTGAAAAATATATGTATCCAATGTAACCATCATTCCAATCAAGGCAACATTTTCATTACCTCCAGAAAGTTTCCTCAATCTCCTTTGCAGTTAATCTTTTTCCCTGCTGCCCCAAGCATCAAGCAATCACTAATATAATACTGTTAGTTTTAGAAATTCATATAACTGGAATCATATAGTACATGTTGTTTTATATCTGGCTTTGTTTGCCTAATACGCTTTTTAAATTTGTATTTTTGCATGATTTATAGTTGAATGTTTTGGTTTTGTTACTGAGTAATACTCATACAAACTTTTCAGTTCATCCATTCACATGCTCATGGGCATATAGATTGTTTTCAGTTTGGAGACAGGAAATATCTATGACTATTTGTGTATATAACTCCTGGTGTGGTCACGTGTTTTTATTTCTTTTAAGTAAATAGCTATTTGAATGGAATTTCTGGGTCATTTGGTAAGTGTATGTTTAAAAGAAACCCTCGAGTGAATTTCCAAAGTGGTTTTATCATTTTATACTCTGACAAAGTATAAGATTCAGGTTGATTCAAAGAGATTTCAGGTTGTTCTACATACCCTCCAAAAGTTGGTATAATCAGTCTTAGGGTTTTTAGCCTTTCTGGTAATATCTTCTGCTGTCTCAATGTGGTTTTAATTTGTATTTCCTTGATGACTGTCAATGTTGAACATCTTTCATATGCATATATATTCATGAAGAGTCTATCTAAGAGTCCGTTACCCATTTTTAAATAGTAGGGTGGTTGTCTTATTTTTGAGTTGTGGACTATATCTTGTAAACATTTTCTTCTAGTGTACGGTTTTTCTAATGGTGTTTTTTGAAGAGCTGAAGGTTTGGATCTTGATGAAGTCAAATTTTTTATTTTTATTTTATTGCTAATTTTTTTTGTATCTTGTCTAAGAAATCTTTACCACTGTTCACTAATACTTTCTCTAATACATGATTCTAAAAATTTTATAGTTTTAATTTTTGTTTGGTCTCTAAGCTATTTCAAATTAAGTTGTATTATGGCATGAGATAGAAGCCAAGGTGGTTCTTTTTCTTTTTTTTTTTTTAATATAGTTTTTGCAACATGATTTGCTGAAAAAGAATGGCTTTTTCCTTTGGAATTATGTTAGTACAAATGTCAAAAATCAGTTGAGCATAAATGTTTGTGAATCTATTTCTGGACTCTCAATTCTGTTCCATTAGTCTAGAGTTACATTTATTAGGGGTTTGGAGGGGGGACTGTATTAAATCCACAGATAAATTTGAGTAGAATTGATACCTTAACAAAATTTAATCTTCCAATAAAAAATGTACATTTTCCTAATTCTTAAGGTCTTTAATTTCTCTGAATGGTGTTTTGTAGCTTTTTAGTGTACAGTTCTTCCACATCTTTCATTAAATTTATTCCTAAATATTTTATGCTTTTAGATGTTATTTTTGCATTTTAAAAATTATTTCTTAATTTTGTAGCTAATATATATTTATCTTGGATCCCATAACCTTGTTAAATTCACTTTGTAATTTCGTTGGTTTTCTTATAGGAGAAAACATGGACAAGCATGTTATTTGAGGTCAAGATCAGTTTTACTTCCTATCTTATTTCTTTCATTCACCGATATTTTCTTTACTGTCTTCTAATCTGTTCTTAATTCCATGTATTGTATTTTTTATGTCAAGTATTTTATTTTTCATCTTTAGAAGTTTGATTTTAGTCTCTTCCAGTTCTTGAATCATTATATTCATGTTTTCCTTTAAATCCTTGATGATTTATAATCTTTATCATAACTTTTTAAAAACATGTTTACTGCTATATCAGTCACTTCTGGCACTTAATGTTCTGTGTCTATGGATGTTTTTTCTATAGGTATACATAATATTTTCCTGCTTTTTTGCTTATTTTGTTATTTTTGAATGGATGCTGGATATTGTTAAAGGTTGAATTGAATTGTATTCCTTTAAAGAATGTTGAAATTAAGTTTTATATGAATTTCAGACTTTTGGGGCTTGCTTTTAAGATTATTTAGTGTAGACTTAGGTCATTGAAGCCCCATTGGATATCCAATGCCTCATTGGCTATTTAAACTCTGACTATTGGGATCATAAATTATACTTAGCCCTGTGTGTATTGTAGAAATTGTTTGACCTATTGCTTTTCATACTTTTCTAATCTTGGATAGTTTGTCTCATACATGAGAAAATCAGTATTCAGCCAAATATTTGAGGGAACCCCTCTCTCTGTGCATCTCTGGGGTGTGTGCTCTCTTTCTCTGTAATTTCCCTTTCTCCACTACTCTATCTCACACAGTCTAGTTGTTTTGCCTCCCTGAACTCTCATTTTTGTCCCTATACTCAGTGAAAATAAGACTTTGACAGGGTTGCCCCTCTCTGAGGTGTGACACACAAATGCCTCCAAACAGCAGACTCTGGCAATTATATGCCTAACTTTGTTTCCTTTCTCTAAGGGAGTAAGAATCATTTTCTGTCTTTTGTATAATGTTTAAATCATTTGTTCCATGTATCTTGTGGGGTTTTCTGCTATGCAGGAAGTGAAATTCCTGTCATATTTAATCATTCATGGATATAATACTATTTATAATTTTCATTTTTCAGCTCATATATCCTATCTGTTCATATATTGACTGTATTTTCCTTTTGTGTTTTGAACATATTTATTATACCTGTATTCAATTTTTGTCTGCTGAATTCACCAGCTTAGCCGTTTTAGGGTTGGTGTCTATTGACTGCTTTTTTCCTTAACTTTGTATAACAATATTTCTGGCTTTGTATGTATAATTTTCATGTGTACTGCACATTATTCATAAAGCATTGTAGAAATTTTGAATATTTTTTTCTTTTAACCTGCAGGTAAATTACTAACTCATCACATTGGACTTGTGTAGGTTTGACTTTATGCATTGTTAGAATCTCTGGAACGCCCAGGGTGTTTCTTAAGTTCCTCTTACTTGTGGCATCAATCTTCAAAATATTTCTTTCTTGCTGATCTTTCAAGACTTGGTTTTAATTTGTTTTAGGGTAGATTTAAAGTAGGCCTTAACTTAGGGCTTGTTCCTTATTTCCAAAGTTGGATTTTGGTCTGTGCTGAATGCATAGGGTATTAATGAGGTGTTAAGAAGGTGTTAATAAGATCTCTCTATTGCTCTCTACTGCTGTCTTCTTGGCAATATTAAAAACAGTAAAGCAAAGTGATGTAACCTAAGTATTATCAACTCATTCTCTTAGATAATAAGTAGTTTCAGATAACAAGAACTTGATGGTACCTTCTGGAATAAGAACCTATATAGGATGGCTTTGCTTTAGCTTGTTGGGAGTTTAGTCATCCTCTGAAAAGGAGCTTCTCTTATTTCTAGAATGTCTTTTAAACTAAACTATGAAATTTACATTATTTTAAAATATTTTGTAATAATATTTTAGTCATTTTTGTTTACAACTGAGAACTGAGACTCTGGGTATTTAAAATTAACATCCTTGCCTGTGTTGCCCTTATAGACAACAGAAAAAGTTTCAACCTTGTGTTCCACATTATTCTGCTGTGTTTTATCCAAATGAATCTTTGAGTTAGTTGGCATCCAGTTTCACCTGGGCTCTCTTGCCTACACTTTCACTTGGAAAGACTAAGTCCTCTAGGATCACATGTGCATGGTTGTCAGAGTATGGTTTCTAGGATGCTTTTGCTTATTTTTTTGTACAGCCGTTTTGAGTTGGCTTAGGCAGAATTCTCTTCTGGGCTTTAAAGATAATGTATTTCTCACTGAACATTTTCTCCAATTCAAGTACTTACCAGACTTGGTTTTTCTCGAAAGATTTCAGTTGAGGAACAGGAACAATGATCATAATAGCTTTCTGACCGCTATCAACTTACTTTCCCTGGCTGCTGTTATATTCAGCTCTCTTATCTGGGACTTAAGGTCTGAATTCATTTTCAGCTCAAGGAGACCCTGAGAGATGCTGGACTAAAACTCATCCCACTTTTCACCATTGGGCTTCACTATCTTCACACTCTAACTAAACATGTTCTCCTTATTGAGCACTGACCTAGGAAGAGAATACTTTATTTTTACAATTTCCTCAGCAATGTGTGAGATATAATCAGATACTAAGTTATTAAAAAGGCAGCTAATGAGGTTACATTTCAGTTTATAATCCATTTAATCAACCCTGTCTCTTTAATATCACTCAAGTGTACCCATCCTCTCTACCTTCACTACCACAATCTGTGTGCAGCCTCCTGTAATTGCTTGTCTGGTTTACTGGTCTCCTAGCATCTACTCTGGAAACCCAATAATTCGTTTTCCACATAGAAGTTATAGAGAGTATAACAGGATTTTAAAAAGGAAAATGTCACCACTTGGAGTGTGAAATCCTCCTCTGCATTTAGTAGTGGAATTTACTTATAGATGAAAGGATTGAGAAGGGGGATGAGGAAGAAATATCCTTGAAAGAGAACAAAACATAACATTATGAACAGTTGGGTTTTTTACTCTTTGAACCATGCATTTATTGCTAAGGTTGCAGACTTCTCCTCACAAGCTACAGTTGATCCTTGAACAGTGAGGAAGTTAGGGGTGCTGACCCTCTGCATACTTTACAGTTAGCCCTCTCTATCCATGATTCTGCACTTGCAAATTCAAACTCAACTAACTATGGATTGTATAGCACTGTAGTATGTATTTAGTGGGGAAAAAATCTGATATGAGTGGACTCATACAGTTTAAACCTGTGTTGTATATTCTATGACTCAGTGAATTTTTCAATATCTCTGCCCCACTTCAAACCATCTTGCTCCCATCTGATTTACTCAGTGTCTTCCCCATTCATGCATACTGGAATCTCCTGTATTCACTGCCACTTTCAGCTTAACAACTTCCCTGACAGGTTACCTGGCTTTGAATTTATCGTCTGAGATACTGCCTCCCAGATTGCCTCCTCTTCCCTAACTGCATGCGAGTGACTACCTGAAGACATCCTTCTACTACATTCAGCCTAGGTTTCTAGAATTAGTTTTCCTGGGAGTTAAAAAAAAAAAAAAATCATAGTTTTTCTGCATAGTTCTGCATAGGGAAAAAAAACAACTAAGCTATCAGGTATATTTTTTGTCAACATTTACTTACTAAATATTGTACACTTAGTATGTGCTAACTTTTGGTGTTGGATATACAAGAACTGACATATTAAGCTAGTTTTCTATTTCTAGAGTGCTTACAGTATTCTGGAGGATATAGTCTATTACAATAGTGAGAGAAGTTCTATTGTAAGGAAGTATAGAGTGTCATTAAAATACCTAGTTGAAATACATATCTCAGTTTATAAGGAAAAATTTATTGGGAGAATAATTAAAATGAATAGGAGTTAGCAAGGAAGAAGTTGGGGCAGTGTGGAAAAGAGTATTCAGGAAAAGTAAACCGACATTTGAAAATCTAGATGCAAGAGACCACATAGCATCTTTATAGGTTGGATGGATGGGGGTTGTCAAGAGAAGTGTCAGGAAAGCTAATTTCTGGGTAGTTCATCAAAAGCTTTGTGAGCCATGAGTTTGGATTTTATCCTGACATAGTGGTTCTTAAACTTTAACGTGCATCTAAACCATACAGAAATTTCATAGTACAGAAATTTTACAGTGTAGAGAGCCTTATTCACTAGGTTTGTAATGGACCTTGCTACTCTGCATTTCTCCTAAGCTCTTAGGTATTGCTGACGCTGCAGGCTCATGGACCACACTTTAAATAACAAGCTCCTAAGGGAAATAGTAAAGGTATGAGGGAGTTCAAGCAGAACATAAAATATGATCGATATTTGTTTGTCTTCTAGAAAGATCACTTTGACTACAGAATAGAGGATTAACTACAGAAGGGCAAGTTTAGATGCAGGAAGATTTTGTAGGCTATTTTATTAATCATAGTCTACTATAACAGCACTTTAGGCTAGTTGATGTCATGGATATGGAGAAAACTGAGCAGATTCAAAAATATTTGGGAGCAAAAAATGAGAATCTTGGAAATAGATTGCACTTTGGAGTTGAAAGAGAAAATAGAAGAATAAAGAAAGATTCCTAGGTTTCTGATCCAGTCAAATTTATTGCTATTCAATGTGATATAGGGCACCTGTGGAAGGTGTATAGAATAAAAGATCAAGAGATTTTTTTTTTCCTGTGGTTCCACTAGAAACTATTTTTCTTGAATTTTAATGAATTTGGTGTGATGCACCCAAGGAACAAATCCCATCCAGACAGGGCAGATAGTTTGATGTTCTAGCTGTAACATAGCTAGTTTTCAATGTGGAGTACACACTCTGTTGTCAATTTGGATAGAGCAAATCAGTGGAGTTTCAGTAAGCAGGAAAAATTATTGGATTATTTGCTATGTGAGACTACCAGTTCTGGTTTGTTACTCACAGCTCACATTCTTTCATAGGTAAAACGTGATTAGACTGAAGGGCAGCTTTGCAGTCTTATAACACCAGCTAGAAATATCCAACATAAGGGAGGATTGAAGAAGAGGATTTTTTTAAATGACCAGATGAAAACATACCTATGAATCAAAAAACCTCAAACGTGAGCTGGCAAAAGCCCTAACTACCTACCTCAGTGCTAAGCAGCCCATTCCTGGACAATCTGCCTGTTTACCACTTAGAAGGTTTAGCTCTCCCTGTAACACTAAGTGCTGGTGAGTCTGAGGATAAAGGTGTGTGGAGCAAAATTCTCAGAGCTTCTGTATTGTCCTTTCATTGAATGAGTCACAGATGTTTTCACTTGCAAGGATTTTGTGTTTTGCCAGTGCAGTCCATCCTTCTGTCTTGATCTGTATCTCACAATTTTCAATCCATGGTTGTTTGAATCCAAGGATGCAGAACCCATGGATATGGAGGGCTGACTGAATTGGTTTTACAAGTTAATGATGAGATAAAGAATATGTAAGTCACCTAATGGCTTCACAAGCTTTTCCCAAGTCAGCCTGTCCTACACCAGCCTCTACTTCCTTCTAACATTGTTCATTTAAACGTCCAACATTTTCCTAGTAAGGCTAATTTTTCACTGATTTTTCTCCTAATAGTTGTGGGGCATTTGATTTGCAGCATATGGAGGCTGTTAACTAATGCAGTTACAGCCAAGAATCTCTTGAGTTTCTCCTGGTTATTATCTTTCTCCTCTGACATTGTGCAGTTACACTCTGTGAGCAGGTAAAGGATTATGACAAAACATCTAGCAGTTGGAAAACACTTTTAATTCTTACTTTCCCAAACCTACTGATGTTGACAGTCTTTTTTTCTTTTCTCCAATTATTTTTTAAGGTTAACATATTTATTTCACAACTCTTCATGGTCTAGTCGGATAATTAATTGTAAGTTCAATATTGCTGACTAAATAAAACAAATTATCCAATATGTGAAAATTCAGTTATCACATGGGCGTGCCTTCCGTAGATCAATTTTATGGCTATCCAGAATATTTTATTCTGCAAAGATTTTGTCCACAAAGGAAGGTTCTATCTAGTGGTTGGAATTTACTACAGTCTGCATATTTCTCTTATGAAGAGCTGAGTTTTAGAAGGGTTATTTCACCTTATTAGACTCTCTGAGCCAATTATGGTTAGAGCCCAAGATGAATTGTTTGCTTAAGTCAGAGCTTTGCAACTTTCCTCATCATGACAATCACTTGGGGTGCTCATTAAAAGACATTTTTTCCTGATTCTAATCCAGACATGAATTAGAATGTTCAGGAGATAAACCTAGTGTTAGGGTTCTCCAGAGAAACAGAACCAATAGGATAGGTATATATGTGGGTACGTGGTGATTTATTATGAGAAATTGGCTCACATGGTTATGGAGGCTGAGAAGTACCACGAGATGCCATCTGCAAGATGGAGCACCAGGGAAGCTGGTAGTGTGATTGAGTCGAAGTCTGAAAGCCTGAGAACAAGAGGAGATGATGATGTGAATTCAGACTGATGCTGGAGAAGATGAGATGAGCTGTCCCAGCTCAACTTGTGAGGCAGGAAACAAAGAGGCAAATTTCTCCTTCCTCCACATTCTGTTTTAGTCAGCCCTCAGCAGATTGGATGATGCCCAACCATATTGTACAGGGCCTTCTACTTCATTGGGTTCACTGATTCAGGTACCAATGTCAACCAGAAATCTACTCAAAACACTCCCCCAGTAAGATATAATCCAGGCATCCATGCCTCACTCATGTTGACACATAAAATTACCCAACCCAACTACACCTTTTGTTAACTTTGCACCCATACTCATCTCCTTAAACCATACTTAAGATGCAATTCATGAAAATAAGATCATAATTTTGCCTGTTGTGCTACAACTCTCCTGTGTACAATTGAAAATGCACTGACTGCTTTTCCGGTAAAGGAGGTAGAGTTCTTGAGTGATGGTTAGTCTTCTCTTTGATAGTCTATAACTTATACTATGATGTTAAATTAACAATACTTAAATATATGTTGTAAAGTCAATATATTTTACCTTACATTATAAGAAAATAAGAGGGGAAAGAGAACAAGCATGCCTATGTGTGTGTATATCTGAGTGGTATAGAAACAGGCCTAATTTCTGCAACTGGCCACATGGTTTTAGCTAGTAATTATAACTACCTTTATCCACTATCCATTCTCTATCCCCTTTTCTTCACCAAGCACCTCAATTGGTCATGGTTCTTTAACCGGTGGAGTGACCCAAACCTTCATTCCTGAAGGGTCTGGACCATTAGTAGTCCTGCCTGGATTTGGTTAGTGTAGTTTTCTATTGACTTTAATCACACGATATGATAATATTAAGTAACACCCTAAGAGATTGCCTATATTCAAGACTTACTCTTCCTTGCTGCCATTGTAAAGTAGTAGTCCAATTTCCTCTTGGTATGAGATCAGTTACCCGAGCTTACACTGAAACGCCCTTCTTTGGTGATTTGGAAGCATGAGGAGCCCAAAGTGGCCAGTGGGGTGTTGGCATTATTAACTTCAAGGTCAGTGGAATCATCTCCTGGTGTAAGCATTCCTTCCTCTGGAACTAAAATCCCCAGTCCAGCAGAGTACATAGCCTGAAGAACACAAAGCAAAAATTTTGCTAGAGGTACCAGGGGTAATATTGAGTGGATCCATTGCCATTTCTACTCCTTGACTCCTGGACCTGTGAATCCTGGCTTCGGGAGAAAGAGCACCATATACAGGATGTTGATTTAGAGCAGGTACAGCCTTCTGCAGAACCTTGCTACAGCCCTGTGAGGTATCACCACCTTACTGGCACTGTAACTAAGTCTTCAAAAGACCATTACACCATTCGATCAAGCCAGCTGCTTCAGTGTGGTGAGAAATATGGTAAGACCAATAAATTCCATGAGCACTGGCCCATTGCTGCCCTTCTTTTGCTGTGAAGTGATTTTCTTGATCTGAAACAATGCTGTGTGGAATACCATGATGACGGATAAACCATTCTTTAAGTCTATGGATGATGGTAGTTTTGGAAGAAACATTGAGTGCAGGGAAGGCAAATTCGTACCCAGAGTAAGTGTCTATTCCCATAAGCATAAAACACTGCCCCTTGCATAATGGAAGTGGTCCAGTGTAATCCACCTACTACTAGGGAGTTGGTGCCATATTAGGGACTCAGAATTGGTCTCTATTGCTAGCAGATGAGGCACTCAGTGGTAGTCGTAGCCAGATTGGCCTCAGTGTGTGGAAGGCCATATTGCTGAGCCCATGCATAAGCTCTGTCCCTGTCATCATGGCCATTTTGTTCATGAGCCCATTTGGCAATGACAGGGGTGGCTGGGGAAAGAGACTGCCTGGTATTCACAAAACAGTTCATCTTATCCACTTGAATATTAAAATTCTCCTCTGCTGAGGTCACCCTTTGCTGAACAATTACATGGGATACAAATATCTTCATGTTTTGGCCCAATCAGAGGGGTCAACCCCTGTACTTCTTCCCCAGATTTCCTCCTCATAAATTTTCCAATCATGTTTCTTCCAAATCCCTGACTGACTAGCCAAACCGTTGACCACAACCCATGAGCCAGTTTATAATCATACATCTGGCCATTTCTCCTTCCAAGCAAAGTGAAAAACCGTGTGCCTGCTTGAGGCCAATCAAGTATATACCACTTTCATTTGATTATGGAGTGTTTCTATGCATGCCCAACTGTGTAGCTTGGTGGATCAGATAATGCCTAGGCTAAACTAGTTATTTCTTGCTCACTAGTTCCAATCAGCATAATGTCATTGATGTAATGGACCAGTATGATATCTTATAGAAGGAAAAGTGATCAACATCTCTGGGCTAAGTTATTGTATAGGCCTAGAGAGTTGTGATATACTCTTGAGATATGACAGTCAAGGTATAATGCCAGCCTTGCCAGCTGAAAAAAAAAGTCTGCTCCTGGTGGATCTTATGGAGAAAAGGGTATTTGCCAGGTCAATAGCTGAATACTTGATACCAAGGAATGTGTTAATTTGTTCAAGCAATGAAACCACATCTGGTACAGCAGCTGCAATTGGATTCACTGTCACAGTTAAGCTTACGGTAATCCACTGTCATTTTTCAAAATCCATCTTTCTTTTGCACAGGCCAAAATAGGACTGTTGAGTGGGGATGTGGTGGGAATCACCACTCCTGCATCTTTCAAGTCCTCAATAATGGCACTGATCTCCGCAATCCCTTCAGGAATGCGGTGGTATTTTTTGGCTTTCTATTTTTTTATGTAGGGAGACAGGCCTTTGCTACCATAATAGCCCTCACTCCTCACCAGATGATGATTTTATGTACACAGATTTGGGTATTACTGACTTACATTATTGGTAGGCACCAAGTTTGTTATCGTATAAAAGTTTAGTAAAATGTTCTCCCAAATATGCATATTCTAAGAAGTAGACAAAATTAATGTAATTATAAGATCTTGAGAAAAGAAATGTTTGGACATTTAAGGTTGGAAGATTCATTGGCTACCTGTAAAGGAACGCCTAAGCAGATATGATAGCACAGTTACAAAGTACAGTTAGAATGTGGCAGGTAAATGTAATTGTAAACTATTGCTATATTGGTTATCCTTTTATTTGTTTCTTGTTTTAGGTTTGCTATACTGTGAATTATTGGAAAACTTACCAGCAGGTGGTAGCACTGTTTAACAAATATACCCCTGATCACGAAGTGACTGAATTATTGGCTGCGAATGCAGCAAAATTCAAATGTCAGAATAGTGGATTGTGATCCAGAAAATCCAAGTCCTGGTCCCAGTGGTATTACTTATTGGCCTCATCACTTTGCAAAAATAAATCTCATAGTGTTTAAATAACACTATAAATAAAATTAGTATAATAACAACTGCCTTGGCTTCTGCTGTTTTAAGGTTAGGAATAGAAACTGATTGTAAAAATCATTAAGGGAAAGGTAGGATGCTGTGTAAATGCAAATATCATTTCTCATTTTTTTGTCTGTTTTTTCTTTATTTTCCAGGCATTAATTTTAAGATGTGTTCTTACTAGTAACAAAGGTAGTCCTAAAAAGGTCCAACATGAATGTAAAATGATTTCCCATTGGTCATATGTTCAACTATTTTTTGACCATTTTTCTGTTCATTTCCATGTGGTATAAGATCTCAAAACCCATTTTGTTGGGTCTGAGGAAGAGTAGCTCTAGCCTCTGAATCCTTCTTTGCACACCCACTGCTTTCCTAACCTTTGTAAATGCGTGAACTAAAGAGGAAAAGTCCAAGAGAACGCAAATAACTTCAAGGAAATATGTGTTAACATATTTAAAGTATAAGGAGCATAATGAGCCAGCACTTACCTTTACTGTGTGCAGAGAAGTGTACTAACCACTGAAAGGATTACAGAATCCAGAGACTTCCAAAAATGAAGAACTTTTTTTTTTTTTTCGACAGATGCTTACTGATCTCCATCAGTAGACAAGGAAATTTACTAGATGCTGGGGATCCAGGCTGTATAAGACATACATAATTCTCAAAGTTGAAATTTCTATAGTTGAGTTGAAGATCACCTATCAGCAAGAGTAAACAGATATAGTACAAGGCAGGAGACGAACCATGAAAGGAAATGCACGACTGGGTGGTGGTTTAGATTAAAGCCAACCTGGGCAAGATTGAAGGAGAGAAGAGAGTCTAGGTGGATGTAAATGATACTTACAGAGACAGGTATTTGATGTGAAGGTGATAGGGTATAATAGTTAAGACTATAGTCTTTGGGTCAGAATGATCTGACATAAAGTAATAACTCTACCACTTACAAACTGAGTGACCTTTGGCAAGGTACTCTGATTTTTTGATTCTTCATCTGTAAAATGTAGGTGATAATAGTGCATCTGTTTCATAGAGTTATTGTGAGAATCTATGTGGAAATTAGTGTACAGTAAACTCTAAATGGGGAAGCAAACAGAGTTTTTTGAGATGTGTAAAATATATAGAAGAGCAGTTGATATAAGGCGCTGCATGCTGGACACTTAAGTTTGTATTTATTATAGCGGACAAAGGGAAGTGTAGATTCTTGTATAGAAAGAGATGTCCGTGAAAAGATACTTAAAAGGTGTTATAGGAGTTTGTATAGGTGTTTTAGAACAGAGAAGGGGTGGAGGCAACAGAAGGAAGGTCATCTGAAGAGTGTGGATATGAGGTCATATGAGGTTACATTTGAGTAAAGCATTTGGAAAGACTTGGTGAGATCAAGGGAGAGAGAGGATTAAAAAGTTATTCCAATAACTTGAGCCTAGGGAACTAGGGGGATGGTTGTATCTTTGGCAAAAATAAGAGACAGTTTCTTTATGTGTGAGGAAAGCAAATATATTTATTCTCATGAGAAAGAGGCTGTAAGAAAACACACAACAACAAGCAGAAGGGTCCAAGATCAAGGCTGGACATTTCAGTTGGGAATCGTCTGCTGACTTTGAAAGTGTTCATTGAAACCAGCTGCTATAGGGTGATTGAAGGTAGTAGAAAAAAAAGGAAAAAGAAAAATCACATAAGTATATGCTAAGAAAGACTATCCTTGGATCTGATAGAACATTTGGGAAAGTGATAAACTTATAAGCATCACAGCAAGCCAAATTCTGTTTACATGAACGTGGAAGAGCAATTTCCCCTTCCTGTGCAGAACTTTTGCCCAGGCCCATAGTCAACATGAGTTGACTAATAATTCGGATACTAACACATTATAACTAATTTAGTATCTGGCTGAGGCATGTACAGTAATGTCAAATAGCAGGTACCTCATTTTCTGTTAAATTATTGTGTTCTTTAGAAAAACTTAGTTTCCCCAGGTTTTCCTTGTAAAGAGAATGGAATGTCTCTCTGGAACAAGTTGACCACCCATAAAACATGCAAAAAGATGAAACAGTAAAATTCCTTCCAGAGGCTCTGGGAAGACTTCTCTAAGATCCTATCCCCATAGCTGTTTTGGGCAATTATCCTCAATATCAGAGTTATATGCCACACTTACTTTTACCAGCATGCTTACAACACTGTGTTGGTATTATCATTTTAGAGGTGGCTGTGACCCTGAGTAAAACCAAAGGCCTTAAAGACAATAAAAAAGCTATTGAAAATAGCACTATTAAGATCTAATTTATAAAAAGTCACCAATTTTGCAAAATGTATGCATTCTAGTAACCACTATGGTAGTGGTTCCTGTGTAGAACATTTCCATGACACTAAAAATTCTTTAGTGTCCCTTTGCAGTCAATCCTCTCCTCACTTCTGGCCACTGGCAATCAATATTGTGCTTTCTGTCTCTGTAGCTATAACTTTTCTAGGATTTCATATAAACAGAATGATGCAGGATATATTCTTCTGTATCTGATTTCTTTCTCTTAGCATCTTACTTTTACACTTCAGTTTATTGTTGCCTCTATCAGTAATTTGTGCCTTGTTTTTCATTATTGACTGAACTTCATACTTTATTTGAAATTCATTAGTTTTTCCATAATATATGTTTCTAGGATCCAATCCAGAATATCACATTACATTTAGTTGTTATGTCTCTTTAGACTCTTTTGGGCTATAACTGTTCCTCAAACTTTTCTTGTTTATTGATAACCTGGACTTTTTTGAGGAGTACTAGTTGGATATTTTAAACAGTATCTTGTTTTGGTTTGTCTGGTGGTTTTCTCATGGTTAGACTAGGGTTAAGGGTTTTTCAGAGTATAACCAAGAAGTGAAGTAGTTTTAAATTTATAATATCAAAATGATTTATCACTTACGGTAACGATTCTGATCATCTGGCTAGTTTTTCTGCCCTGAAAAGTCACTTTTTCCCTCTTTCCATTCTGTACTCTAGAAGCAAGTCACCAAGTATAGCCTGTACTTAAGTGTGAGTTTATGCTTCACCTTCTTTAAGGGGAGAGTGTCTATATAAATTACTTGGAAATCTCCTGTAAAGGAGATTTGTCTCTTGTCCCCTATTTACTTATTTATATAAGCCTTTATTTTATCAGTATAGACTCATGTTTTTATTTTATAATTTGGGTTATCATTGTAAAACTACATTATGTATTTTGATTGCTCACATTTTCCCAGCTTTGGCAGCTGGGGACTCTTTCACTTATGAGAATACATTCACTCTTTCATCGTTAATTACAATGTTGGATATAGATGTTTTATAGATGTGCTTTATCAGTTTATAAAAGTTTGCCTCTATTTCTAATTTTCTGAGACTTAAAAAGTTTAGAATAGATGTTGGAGTTGGGAAAATAGTTTTTGTGCATCGATTGAGGTGATCATATGATTTTTTCTTTTTAATTAACAAATACTATGAATTGCATTCATTGATTTTTTTTTCTTTTTTTTTGGAATGTTAAATCAACCTGATGTTCCTGAGAAAAACTTCCCTTGGTCATGATTCTTAACCTTTTTCATATAGCTTGATCTGTTGAAAATTTTAGAACCTTTGCATATATGTTCATGAGGGATATTAGTCTTCTTTTTCTTTCAGTGTCTTTTTCTGATGTTAGTATCAGGACCTCACAGAATAAGTTGGAAAGCATTCTCTCCTCTTCAATTTTTTGAAATATTCTTGTGTAGAATTGGAATTAATTTTTTCCTAAATGTTTAGTAGAATTCACTTTTGAAGCAAACCGGATGTGGAATTTTCAATGTAGGAAGGTTTTTAATTACAAGTTACATTTCTTCAGTATATATAAGGCTAATCAAGTTATCTATTTCATCTTTAGTGAGCTTTGTTTGCCTATATATTTCAAGGAATATGTCCATTTCATCTAAGTTTTTGAGTTTATTTCCATGAAGTTTTTCATAAACTTTTCCTTTGCTCTTAATATCTGTAAATCTATATTGATGCTATATCTCATTTCTGATATTGGTAAATGCCTTTCTTGCTCAGTCTGGTCAAATGTTTATAAATTTTATTGAACTTTTCAAAAAACCAGCTTTTGGTTTAGTTGATTTTTCTCTATTTTTTCTTTGTTTTCTATTTCATTGATTTTTTTTTCCCCTCTGATAATTTTTTATCTTCCTAATTTGGTTTAAATTGACTTCTTCTAGTCTTCAGTTGGAAACTTAAGTCATTGATATTTAAGACCTTTTTCTTATCTAACATAAGCATTTACTGCTATAAAGTCTTCATGAAAAACAGCTTTAGCAGCATGTCACCAATTTTGGTATGTTGTCTTTTCATTTTCATTCAGAGAAAAATACTTTGTAATTGCCCTTTTGATTTCTTCTCTGACCTATCAACTATTTAGAAGTGTTATATACTATATGGGCTTACATACCATAAAATGGTCCCATTTAGGTCTTAGAATTCAATGGCTTGTTTTGTACTTTTATCTAGGTATGCAACCATAGCCACAATCTAGTTTGACGTTTCCATCACCTAAAAAGTTGCCTGATGTCCATTTGCAGTAAATACTGGTTTTCATTCCCAGCTCCTGACAATCACTAATCTACATTCTATCTTTATAAAGTTGCCTTTTCTGTGTATTTTGTATCAACAGAAACATACTGGGTCATTTAGAGGTATGTTGTTTAATTTCTAATATTTGTGAATTTCCTGAATTTCTTTCTGTTATTGATTTATAATCATGTACTTTGCATGATTTTAATTCTTTTAAATTTACTGAAGCATGTTTTATGGCTTGGTGTATAGTTTGTTCTGGAGAATGTTGTATCTACACCTGAGAAGGATGTGTGTTTTTTGTGGTGGATGGAGTATTCTAGAGATGTCAGTTATGTCAGGTTGGTTGATAGTGTTATTCAAATCTTCTGTATCTTTGCTGATTTTCTGTCTAGTTTCTCTTTTCATTATTGAGAATGTAGTATTGAAATGTCCGATTTTTATTGTTGAGATCTGTATTTCTCCCTTCAATTTTGTCATTTTTTTTACTAGATGTATTTTGGGGCTATGATGTTCGGTACTCATGTTTTGATATTCCTTATTTTTCTGTTGAATTGACCATTTTATCATTCTTTGGTCTAGTGTATATTTTCTTCTGACACTGATATGGTCATTCGAACTCTCTTATGATTACTGTTTGCCTGGTACAGCTTTCCCCATTCTTTCACTTTAAGTCACTTTGTGCCATTCAATCTAAAGTTTATCTCTTGTGGATAGAGTACAGTTGTATTACATATCTATTTGGTCTCAATTTACCAATCTCTGCCTTTTGATTGGAGTGTTTAACCCATTTACATTTAGTGTAATTATTGATATAGTTGGATTAATGTCAGTCACTTTGCTATTTAGTTTTCCTCCTTTACTACCTTATTTTGCTTTAAGTAGATCTTTGCTGGAGTATCACTTTTTTTTTTTTTTTGAGTTAGTTTCTCAATGGCTTTTTCCCTAGGGATTATAACATCTTAATTAAAAATAATCTGCTTCAGATTATTCCTAACTTAATTGCAATAAAATGAATTTTGCTCTAGTATAGTTCCCTTCCCTCATTTATCCTTTGTGATGTTATTGTCATATATATTTACCCTTAAATATTATATGATAGAAGTTATAAAATATAGTTTTATAATAATCTTTTATCGTTACATTAGTCAAAAGAAGAAAAAAATATTCTTACTTTCTCTTATATTTCTCTTATATTTATCTAAGTAATTACCTTTCCTAGTATTCTTTATTTCTCCATGGATTTAACTTACTGTCTGATGACACTTCCATTATGCCTCAAAGATTACCTTTAGTATCTTGTGTAAAGCAGGTTTGCTAATGATGAATTATCTGTCTGGTTATTTGGAAATGTCTTCATTTACCCTTTTTGGAAGAATGGTTTGAATAAAGAATTCTTGATTGCCTTCTTTTTTATATCATCTAGGCCTTAGTGTTGTTAGGAGGATCTGGTCTGGTTCTCACAAGTAGTCCATGATATTCTCCTATTGAATGTAACAATTTCACAGAGCACCAGCATCACAAAGTCACTCTGTCACCATATGGATCAAGATCAAAACAAAATTATTCTATAGTCATGTCTGAACACAGATGAAAAAGAAAACATTGCCAAAACCACAAAAATGCTCAGACATATCCCTCCCATGGTTAATATGAGTAACTATTGCTGCTTCACCAATTATAGGTTACTCTTGTTTCATTCTTCCTATTTTGCAGATAAAAAAAATTTTAAGATATAACCATAAAATTTTCTCCACTTCATGACATCATCTAATCCTTAACCAAGCCATACTTCCTTGATCCCTCTTCCAAATCACCTAACACAAACCCAAATCCTATAACACCCTTTTACTGAGACACTCCATGGTTCCCCGATGTGTGGTCTCCTTCATTATAACACATTATAAAACTAACTTTGTTCAACTATACATGAATTCCTAGTCTCTTTGGCCAAAGGGCATTGACACCTGAATTAGAAAGGATGAAAGTTAGGATGGGCAAAAACATATCAGTTAAATGCAACCAAAACTAAAGTATGAATCATAATATCAGAAAAGTTTTAATTCAAAGTTAATATAGGTGAACAATAAAGGATAAGATTTATAATAAAGACTTAAGTCAAAAATCTATCATTCCTCAAAAATCTGTCACTATTCAAAAATGGCATAAAAATGAAAAAAGATATTCCTGGATTACTCTAGTTCTAGATTAGCAGTCAGCAAGATTTTTTTGTAAAGGACAAAATCAGTAAACATTTTTAATTTTGCAGATCAGATATTTACAAGTACTCAACTTTGCCATTTTAGTATGAAAGCTGCCATAGTCAATACACAAACGGGCATAATTGTGTTTCAAGAAAAGTTTGCCTGGGCTTCTCTGGTGGCACAGTGGTTGAGAGTCTGCCTGCCGATGCAGGGGACACGGGTTCGTGCCCCGGTCCGGGAAGATCTCACATGCCGTGGAGCGGCTAGGCCGTGAGCCATGGCCGCTGAGCCTGCGTGTCCAGAGCCCGTGCTCTGCAACAGGAGAGGCCACAGCAGTGAGAGGCCCGCGTACCGCAAAAAAAAAAAAAAGAAAAGTTTGCTTATGGACACTAAAATTGGAATTTTATATAATTTTCATGTGGCACAAAAAATTCTTTTGATTTTTTCTCTTCAGTAATTAAAAGACATGAAAATCATTCTTGGCTTATGGGATATACAAAAGTAGGTGATGGGCCAGGTTTGGCCTGTGTGCCTTGCTTGTTACCCCTTCTCTAGATCATTGTATGGCTCACTGCCTCACATCTTTACTGTAATGTTACCTTCTCAGTAGGGGTCTTCCCTACTTACCTTCTAATAACAGCACTCTCTGCTACCCCCTTCTCTACTTTTTGTTCCCCTATTGGACTTAAAATAATTAAATAAACTGTATATTTTATTCGTTTGTTTGACCGCTCCCCCCACTACAGTGTACACTTCCTGAAAATTAGAATTTTCAGTTTTGTTTACCATTTCAGCCCCAGGGTCTACAAAAGTGTCTGGTTTGTTGTATTCACTTAATGAATATCTGTACAATGAATACATCCGAACTTGTAGAAAGAATCACACAGCAGCAGATGACAGTAGTCACCTGGGCCTAGGGTTGGTCAAATTTCAATGTCTCCAGTTTGAGAATACACATGAGAGATACCTTTAGCTCCCAGTTTTGAGAACACTCAGAAAATACCTTGGGGAAGCCAAGGGCATGGGCATGAGGGCTAAAATAATAAGCTTTTAATTCAATGATCTGAGATACCAGAAGAGATTTTTCAAATCAGGGAATTTAGTGTAAAAATCTAGTTTGGATTAAATTTTTGTTTCTTGATGCCTAGCTGGTAAAGTTTTACAGATAGTATTATAGATAGAAACTATAATTTTATTGTCTGAGTCCTTATATCAGTAATTTATTCATTCTTATTTTAATTAAAAAAAAAACTTCGAGAAGGGTAGAAGGAGTATGTTAGCAGTTGTTGCCTTACAGAAGGAGGACTGGGGATTTAACTCAGGAGAACTTACTTTTCATTTGGATTGTTTAAATAGCATTTAAAGGGAGGCTTCAGAATTTTCATATGCTGGAGTCTTAGAATGCTAATCTGATTTGAAGATGGGGAGGTAGAAAGCTTTTTTGGTTAGGTTTGTACAGCAAACACAATTTCATTGCTTAGAGGAATGGCTTGGGAAGTGTGATGGACATCATGGGGGTCTAAAGCCCCTTGAAACTCCTTTTGGGGGTTGGATATACCATTTGTATATTTTCTTTATTTTTCTAAGTAGAGATGAATATAGAAAGTAGATCACAGTATACAAATCAGAATTTCAAATATCCAGGAAAAATATTTTTCAATGATCTGTGCCCTTTTTTCTAGAACAACCAAGAGTAAAGTGTGTTAGTTTCTAACGTGTGTTCCTCATTTGCTTAGAAGCCTAAGCAAAGCTGTTAGGATGTTTTCCTGCAGATCTATTGTAAAGGAGTATAAGACATTCCAAATAGATACACTCCTGGTTTATGAAGTGGCCTACGGCTGTGGATGGGAGGACAGGATTCTGAAGCCAGAGCCTCCTTCTTCCTTTTTGAGAAGAACTACTACTTACTTCCTGATTAAGAACACTAGAATCAGGCTAGCAAATCAAATGCATTCAGAGAGGTCTGTTAATATAAATGCAGGGAACACGGCCTGCTGTAGGATGAAGAGGAACAGTGGAGAAGGTGGCAACCTAGGAAGGGGCACCACCATTGAGAAACATGGCAGCCATTCAGTAATTCTTAAACGGCCATTCAACTATTAAAGAGCATTCACAATATAGGCCTGGTCTCACCAGTCTTCCGATTCATTAAAAGAAGGTAGGCATCTAGATTTGTATGTGAGATCTATCCAATTTTTAAATGTCAATCAGTAATTCAAGATATTTAAAAATCCTACATAAGTTAAATACAGTTCCATCTAAGGCTTAATCTTCTGGCTTCCAGCTTGATGCGACTTCTGAACAAGACGATTGTTTGAGCTACAGTTTGAGCTACAGTTACGTTCTTTCACGTGATTGTAGAGCTACGGTGCAGTACAAAGTTTATAATATTTGGGAATACCTTTCCCATTCCAGTACTAGAGTGTAATGGCTAAGGAAGAACAAAAAAAAAAAAAAAATGGGGTGGGATGTGGACTTGAGTACATTTGTGTTTCTGGAGTCTTGAGTTAAGATTCTGAATATCTAGATAAAAAGATAGGCACAGACATAGATATAGATTATAGGTAAATTCACTTCTTATTCCTGTGATCATCTTCCTTGGCAATGGCAATCTATTAGGATGGGGAAGATATTTCAGATACTGTAAACTTCATATCCCAGTATACCTCTGTAACTAGGTGAAATTAAAAAAAAATAAGTTATAGATATTTCTTCAGAGTTTAAAGTGGTAGGTAGCTGTAACTAAAATAGTACAATTGAAACCATAGTTTCAGAACAATATAGGTTAAATAGACTTTTGAAAATTTGAAAGGGGAATGAATCTCATTTACAGCACGGTTTTTGTGAGAATAAATTCCAAGTACTAAACTATTTATATTCCAAGGAACATTTAAAATACAGCCCTTTCATAAGCTTGAGGCTACCTGCCTGTGGTCTCTTCTCCCAGAGAACAAGATTTGGCTACAAGGAACATTTTCACCATTCTTGGAGCTTAGTGTAGCTGTTAAGCTAAGTTACTTAAAAAGGGAAGAAAAAAAAAAGTGATGTGGGGTGGCATATTGAATGCTGCCTGGGCACCTTAGAAACACAGGACTGCACTGAATTTGAAAACACTGACATTGTTATTTCCTTTTTTCCTGACCTGATAAGAAGAAACTTCCCTGGTCCTTTTAGGGAATGCTTGATCAGGCTCAGCAAAGAATGACCCCACACAGACTTAACAGGGACCCTTGGGCAGTAGATGGAATTTCACAGGCAATTCATCCTCCCCTTCCCTGTACTTGTGATACATAATTTTCCTCCCTAACTGCCAGTTTCTGGAGGCTGAGAAAAGTTTTCAGTATATGTCTATAGTCCCTAGAAATGCATCAATCTTGGATAACACATTTCCCTAATTCTAACTTGTACATAGTTGCTCTGTTTAATAATAAAGATGTGGCTGTAAAGATACATTTCCATTTACTTTATGGATGTTTCTCACCTTAATAAGTCAAGACCATAAATGTTTTATATCATTTTAAAAGCTTCTTAATATGTTTCTTCCTAATACTAAACTGTTAAATAGACAGTCATCTTTTAGCAAAAAGCATGATGAAAGCACTATATCAAAATAGTAAAATAATCAAAATGCATACTATTCTTTATTGCAGCCTGCAGGCTCAGATAACACACAAATGAGCAAGTCGTTTAAGAAGATAGAAGTATCGCTCACCTTCAGGCTTGGAACTATCTTTATTGTTTCTAACTTTAAAATGTTACTCTAGTTTGTTGTAGTATTTCAGATTCTGTCCTTCCACAGTCCCGGCCTAAAGTGGACGTAGATCCTATTATTACCAGCCAGCTTAATCACGCTCCCCTGTGCAAGCTCTTTCAGCTAGCAAACAAAGTTCAGTTTCAGACTTTCAAGCTTCTTCCAGTTTCCCACGTTTACGTTAGAGATCATGCTCTTAAAAGAAACTTTTAAACTAATGCAGTTCCTTTTCACCTTATATCCATTCCAAAGCTGCCTCTCCTTTGAGACCATGTTTTCCAGTCCCTCAGTGGGGAATTTTCAAAATTTTAATCTCAAAAGGCTTTGCTCAGTACGTTTAGAAGCTGGGTTCATCAGCTCCATACATATCTATTGCCTGTCTAACCTTGACCAATCTGCCCGGCTCATCTCTCCATCTTAAAATGATGTCTCCCTCCTCCCAAGAAGGCTCATTTCAAAAACATGCTTTATCAGACTTCCCTCGTGGTGCAGTGGTTAAGAATCCACCTGCCAATGCAGGGGACCTGAGTTCGAGCCCTGGTCCAGGAAGATCCCACATGCTGCAGAGCAACTAAGCCCATGCACCACAACTACTGAGCCTGCGCTGTAGAGCCCACGACCCACAACTACTGAAGCCCTCATGCTTATACCCTATGCTCCGCAGCAAGAGAAGCCACTGCAATGAGAAGCCTGTGCACCACAACGAAGAGTAGCCCCGTTTGCTGCAATTAGAGAAAGCCCGTGCACAGCAAAGAAGACCCAACATAGCCAAAAGTAAATAAATAAATTAATTAAAAAAAAAAAAGAACCTGGAAATAATAGCCTAGTTAAAAAAAAAAAAGCTTTATCTCAAGTGCACACAAAACAACTTCCCCTTGAATATTCAAATTGGAAACCTCACTCATATAGGGCTATAGAAAGAATTATTCTAGGTAACACTCTGCACTTCAATTCAAAGGACAGTTCTTAGGATATACTGAAACATCCCTTTGTCTCTCCTCTTTCTTTAAAAACAATTGCACACGCAAAATCCTTACTTGGAAATTTACCTGACAACACAAGAAGAAAAATGAACATAAATGAAAGGTGTGGTAGGCAGAATCATGGCCCCTCTGAAGATGTCCATGTCCTAATTTGTGGCACCTGAAAATGTTACCTTACATGGCAAAATGGATTTTGCACATGTGATTAAATTAAGGACCTAGAGATGGGGAGAGGATCCTGAATTATCCAGGTGGACCCAGTGTAATCACAATGGTCCTCCTGAGTGGAATAGGGAGGCAGGAGGTTGGGTATCGGAGTCAGAGCTTTGAAGATGCTGCGAGGAAGGGGCCACAAGCTAAGGAATGTATGTGTCCTCTAGAAATTAAAGAAAACAAGGCAACATTCTCCCCTAGAGCCTCCAGAAAGGAATGTGGCCTTGTTGACACCTTGATTTTAGCTCAATGAGACTTGTGTCAGACTTCTCACTTCCAGAAATGTAAAATAATAGATTTGTGTTGTTTTAAGCCACTAAGTTTATTGAAATTCAATTTGAAATTGAGTAAAACTAAAATCTAATACAATGGGGTAAGAGGACTTTAGATTTCTTTAGTAAGGTGTATGAATATTCGAATTCTTCAAGTAGACAGCCCAGAAGCCGTCTGCCATGTAACATGTGTATATGTGCATATCTGTATGTACATATTTTATATATTGGCATACATATATATGTATACATATGAGTTGAGATATATAAATATATATGCCATAAATTAAAGTATTCTGAAAACAATTTAAAAGTCAGAAAGTAATACTTCATGATGTTCTGTGATAATTACCTTCTTAGTTTCATAATCCTTTCTGGCCAGCAAAATAAAACATAAAGCATATTTATACACACTGTAACTTAGAGTTCTGTCACCTGTGTCTAAAGGAGAGGCATCCTGTTCAGTTCTGCAGAAAGCCAGCTGTTACGGTTTACCAACCATTCTATAAACACTTGGAGTTTGGATAAGATTCGAAAGTAATAGTTCATGGGTTTTCATAGTCTGAAAATTACCTCTAAAACTTACTCCCTGTAGATAAACTAATAACATAAAAATTCAGAAGCTCTGTAATGGTAAAAGTTTGTTTTTCGAATTTTTTTTAAATCGAAGAATTAATTCTAATCATTGAATTAATATTTGATTAGGATTTATGTACTTGGTTATAAAAGTGGCTGTTTTTAGTGAACCCAAGATAATCATTTATGTTCCTAATCTCTTTTGTTTTTCTTAGCTTTCTTTCCAAGTCATTTATTAATGAAATGTTATAAATGTTCATTTTAAGTAATATTGAGTAATAATAACTTGGTAAGTCCTGGTAGCTATCAAGTGCTCAAGGAAATGTATTAATTCAGGTGGAATAACTTTGTTTATAATACTGTTATGTTATTGGTAGCATAATAATGAGAAGGCTAGATGGTTTAATTGTGATGTAGCCATAATTTAGGAGTTACAGTTTTTATAAAAATGACACATGCCCATTATAAACTTTAAATAAAATGAAAGAGTACAAAAAAAGAGCAAAACAAGTTATTTCAAATATTGATGTATTACATATATTTATTTGGGTAGAAAAATAGATAAAAACACAACAATGTAATTATATTGCATGTGGTATTTCCAGTAAAAATGTTAGATTTTATTTCACTAAAATGTAGTACACATTTGAAATTGAAGGAAATGCTTTTTTTTTTTTTTTTTTTTTTTTTTTTTGCTGTACGCGGGCCTCTCACTGTTGTGGCCTCTCCCGTTGCGGAGCACAGGCTCCGGATACGCAGGCTCAGCGGCCATGGCTCACGGGCCCAGCCGCTCCGCGGCATGTGGGATCTTCCTGGACCGGGGCACGAACCCGTGTCCCCTTCATCGGCAGGCGCACTCTCAACCACTGCACCACCAGGGAAGCCCTATTAATTTTTTAAGACGTGTTTTAAGGTCATGAAAAATGATTAGAAGAATGTTCAGGTTGGAGTTATTAGTTAGACAGTATGAACATTCATTATGGTAAAAGATGAGAAAATGGTGTACTTATACTTCAGTTTTCACTCCCTTGACTGGCAGACAGATTGTAGGATGGCTCCCACTTCTCCCCACCTCCCCCTACTCTTGCTCTTGTGCGATCCCCTCCACCTCTGATTTACATCTAACCAGCAGAACACAGCAAAGGTTAAAGGATGTTACCACCTTGATTACGCTGCATAAGGTTTTAATGTCCATCTTGCTAGGTGTCAGATCCTTGAAGACTGTGGCAACAAGAGCCTCAGTTTCTTGCTGGCTATTGGTCAGTGCTGCCCTCACTTTCCTCCTTATGAGTCTTTTTAGAAGACAGCTCACAAAATAGTTTCTTGATTCATCAAAGCCAGCAAGGAAGAGAGTTTTAGTAAAACAAATTATTTCACTTGCAGGTGATTTTATTTCTGACAAATGAATGAAACTGAGTTCTAAGTCTCATTCTATCCTTCAAATTCTCCCTATTGCTCACCCTAGGGATTGGAGGTAATAAGAGTCTGGATAATGGAGGCTCAGAGGTTGTAAGACTTCACGTACAGCTTGGCAGGCAAGCTTCTTACAACCAGGAATCTTGTTATTTTAGTACTTGCTCATCTCTTAAAAAGCCATCAGTCATTTGAACCAATCTCATGGTTGTCTGAGAATTTACTTGTGTTTAGAAGAAACTGCAATAAAATTCTCTGAGTTCTTAATTCCAGCGGTCATAGTTATTTAATTTCAAAAACAGATTTATCTGCTTAATCATAGAACTTAATTTGTGTAGTTAACATTTTGAAATATATTTTTTTAAAATTTTTGGCTGCGTTGGGTCTTCGTCGCTGTGTGCGGCCTTTCTCTAGTTGCAGCAAGCGGGGGCTATTCTTCGTTGCGGTGCACAGGCTTCTCATTGCGGTGGCTTCTCTTGTTGCAGAGCATGGGCTCTAGGTGCACGGGCTTCAGTAGTTGTGCACGGGCTTAGTTGCTCTGCAGCATATGGGATCTTCCTGGACCAGGGCTCGAACCCATGTCCCCTGCATTGGCAGGCAGATTCTTAACCACTGTGCCACCAGGGAAGTCCCAGCATTTGAAATTTTTGCCTGACCTACATCCTTTTTCCCTTTGTGGTTTAGTTTCTGTAATTCTACTAGATTGCTGTTGGGCTGTCAATCATGTGGTCCCACTTCCCCTGCCACAGGGGTGTGAGCATGAGTCAGCATGATCATGCCACGACAGTAGACTGGGGAGTATTGGTGTGCTCAGGAAAGACCACAGTCATTTTGGGAATTGCCATAAATATTGGCGAAGTTATTGGAATTTTTATTTAAACAAATTTGGTCAAGTTTCTTTCACTTGCAACTGAAATAATTGTGACAAATATAATTTGTTTTGCATTTGGAAATCTCAGTAAACACCTCTGTTTTTGGCTTCTTCATTACAGTAGATATATTTGATTTGATTCCCTGAGAATTCTACCCTAATTTAATTAATTAAATCTTGGTTACTGAGGTAAGGATGTATGAGTAGATCTCTTATTCTGTGTTCCAGGCTGCCTGAGAAATACCCAATGAAAGTGTTATTAGTTCTCCTTGTCCTCAAAGATATATAGAAATTACGTTTAATGTAGTCAAACATCTTTATAATTTTTAAGGCATGAAGCTCATATTCAAAGGCTAATTTGTTTTTAATAGTCTAAAACACATTGTTGTAATCACACATGCATTTTTGACTTACACAAAAGAGTGAGATTAAGTAGAAAGTGAACATTTTTAGTATTGAAGGTGGACTTTGAGATGAAATGGTCAGAAATATTTGTCAAATATAATACCATGAAAATAGTGATTTTACATTTTCCAGGATATTTTGATATAATTGTGTCAGCATAACCATGTAGTTTCCTTGCTTTGTAAATATTCTGCTTTTAAATTTTGTGAGATGTTACTTCACTTCATAAGTGCTGAGAAGATAGTTCTTTGTGATCAGAAGAGGGATGTTAAAGGCTTGTTTAAGTAAAATTGTAAATCTGTCTTTTTCATGTTGCTGTTTTACCTTCAGATGCTACCCACCCTTTATTCTAACTGCTTCATTCACTGATTTTCATTCCTCTATTCACTTTTTTTTTTTTTTTTTGCGGTATGTGGGCCTCTCTCACTGTTGTGGCCTCTCCCGTTGCGGAGCACAGGCTCCGGACGCGCAGGCTCAGCGGCCATGGCTTACGGGCCCAGCCGCTCAGTGGCCTGTGGGATCTTCCCGGACAGGGGCTCGAACCTGTGTCCCCTGCTTCGGCAGGCGGACTCTCAACCACTGCGCCACCAGGGAAGCCCTCTATTCACTTATTAAACTCATATTTATTGAGAACTTATTTTATGCTACATATTAGAAATAAAGTAGTTAATAGATATGAACCTTTCCCTCATGCGGTAACAGTCTCATAGGGGAACACAACACAAGCACACATAAAATTCCAGCTCAACAAGCGTCGTGGAGACTCTACGAGCTCTCTAAGTATCAGAAATGTGGGAGAACAGGCAGGGAAGGTATCTATGAGGATGTAACCCTTGGGCTGCAAACTGAAGAAAGCATGGGAGGAATTGGGGGGAAGAGAGACTGGAGGAGTATTTGAGGTAGAGAGAAGAGCGTGTTCAAAGACCCAGGGAAGTGTACACTCACATATTAGGGACTCAAAGAATACAAAGGTGGCAGGATGGATGGTCGGTGGCGGGTGCTTCACGGTGCCAGGTGAACCTGGGAAAGACTGAAGTGTTTTACTCCATGTTGAGCAGTGTTTTGGTTTATCTTGGTTTATCTTGAAAAAAAGGAGATCGCTGAAGTTTTTAGGGTAACATGTCGCTTTGCATATTGAAAAGATGACTCTGGTGAGGGGAAACAAAAACAAAAAACAACGCAATGGGCATTGTCTCCAGAACTAGAGCCAGTGAACGCTTTCACAAGTTCAGGAAAAAAGTGGATGGTGCCTTGGATTGGGGGTGGGGAGGGGAGTGATGTTAGCCATGGTAGAGATGGGCTAGATGGGGAAGAAGATAGATTTGCAAAAGATTTGTAAGATAAAACCCACCATATTTGGTGGTGGGCTGAATGGCAATGAAGGATGGGAGAAAGAGGTTTCAAAAATAATTGCTAGGATTCTAACTTTGTGCAAATAAATGGATACTGATGTCTTTAACTGAAGTAAAGAAACATTCTCCTCTCAAATATCACAGCCTTTAGAATCACTTTTCCTGTGAACTGTCTTCCCTTCCCTCACTTGATCAAAACTTCCGTGTTCTCCTAGATACTATAACCTGAGGGTAAATTACCCAGATCAAATTAATATAAGTTACCATGTGGATGACTGATTCACCAGATGGTGCAACAAAGGGAAATGAAACATTTTGGGTACTATAGGGCAGATATTTCAGGGCATGAGAAAGTACAGTGCTTCTCTTTTCCTATTATTCAGGTTCATCTAGAAAACATGACGGAAGCCCCTAGATATCACGTGAATAAGTATATTGAGGTAGTTATGTTATTCCAATATATTCCTCTTTCAGTATCTTACATTATTAATATGTAGTAGTTGAAAAATACCAGCTGTTTATCACTCCAAACAAATGATATATGTTTGAGTGTAAACAGAGTGTAAGTAGAAAGCCATATTAAGTCTCATAGCACTCTAACTTGTTTGATTGATAAGAATTTGAGAATCCATTTTTCATTTTCTCCCAGACTTACAAAAACCAACTTTAACTCTTTGTAACTTATTTTTACGTTTTGCACTGTTTAAATTCAAGATGAGTTTAAATCATTAAAACCCTCAATGTCATGAGACACTTATTTTAAAGCTGACGTTTCTTATTATCAAATAATACCTGCTCATGTTAGAAAACAGAAAAAAGGAATTTGTGGTTGTGGAATACAGGAACTTACTACTTTGTTAGAGGAGGTGTAGACAGAACAGGCAGCCATTCTGACCGAAATCTGGGACCACTTTGTCAGCAAATCTGTTCTAGGCATATGTCCCAAAGACACTGTCTCCTGGGCTCCTAAGAGAACATGAGTGAGAATGTTTAATGTGGTGCCACCTGTTGGGGTGGGGGACTGGAGACCCACTGGGGGCATGGGTAGCTGAAATGGGTGGATGTAAATAATGGAGAGTTGTGCAACAGTTAGAAGCAATAGAATATGTATACACACACAGGGCTGTATGGGTGCACCGTAAAGCATGATGCTCAAGGGAAAAAGGACAACAGTATGAAATACATAACCCAATAGCATAGACTAATTAAACAATACAGTTTTTAGAGCACACCAAAACTAAGACACACCATAAACACATTAGAATAGTTGTTTATGAAGGACAGGGGAATGGTAGCAGGGAATGAGAATAAAATGGAGTCAGTAGTTAAATAAACAAGAGGAAGAATTGAGCAGATCAGCAGTGATAATATCCAGTGCACTGAGGTTTCTGATTGATTCTTTTCTCCTCACCTGAAGTTCCCGCATCATGAAAGATAAAAATGTTTGTGTTAGAAATTACATAAAGGTGCAAAGAAGGAAATAAGATATCCCTACCATCCTACTGTTTAGGAATTCCTGTTTATATGTTGCTTTCTTTCTTTCATATCTAATTTAATGCAGTTTTACAGTTGAGAACATAATAACTACACAGTTTTATATCCCCTCCCCCCCCCCCCCCCCCCCCACTTAACAGTACAGAGTAACAGGTAGTGAAGTCTGGTATAGAGTTTTGTAGTTTTGGCATTTAGTAGCTTTGTTATCTTGGGCAAGTTGAGTAACCCTTCTAGTGACAGTCTCTTTATCTATAATAGCAGGTAATGATTTCTACCTCCCAAGGTGGAAATCTGAAGATTAAATGAGATCATGCCTGAACGGTGCCTAATTCGCTGCTGGCACAGAGTTGGGGCAGGTTCTGTTTCCAGAAACATTTCCTCATGCTGGTCTTAAAAATAAATACATTGTAGTATTTCTCTTACACTAAACACACAAATCTCTTATTCCTGGATATTTAGATTGCTTTAAATATTCTGTTATTTAAAAAATTTTTAAGACCACCTATACACTTAAAATTTTATCATACCTTATTTCCTTAGGAGATTTGTAATTGTTGACCAAACACTGTTGACATGTTTAAGGCTTTTGATAATATAATGCTCCATTTTCTCCAACAAGCTAATACCACTATAATCCTCAAATTCACTTTTCTAAAACACAAATTTTTAATTTTCTCAGATTTCTATCATCATATCTTTGTCCCTTCTTTCTAAAAGATTTGGCTCCAGTAAGCTACCATTTTTATATACCTCCCTCCCTTTTTCCTCCCCACTGTTTCCTTAAGTTCCAGATATTCTTACTAGTTTGGGGCTATGATTCCATGTTTGATAGGAGCTATATTCTGTCTTTTTATTGAAAAAAAAAAGCATGTAATTGGGAATATTTTTCCTAAGTCATTTTTAATCCTAAAAACTGGATTTTCAGGACTTATTTTCTTTAGCCTTTTGGAGAAGGTCTTGAATACTACCATCACCTTTTCTATACCTAAATTTTACACAAGGCAGAGACAGACTGTAATTTTCTTTGTTCTAATAGCCATTATTTTAGCATTTTGAGTAAGTACGCTTTAAACATTTTATATACAATTGGACATTCATTCATAGTTTTCATATATAGTATTTAGGGTAGCAAACCAGTGTTTAAGATCGCTTCTTAGTCTGTTGGGAGACATTGTCTATAATACTTGTAATTCAACCCCAGTGTCAAAACATCCAGGAAAAGTTGCTTAGATATCTTTCTTTCATCTGAAAACAGACAAAATCAGGGGGTGTTTATCCGACAATAAGTGCATGGGATAAATTTATACACAGGAATTAATCAGCCATCACTTACTGAGCATAGAGTATGGGCAGCAAATTATATGAGCTACAATAGATGAATAGAAGGGAATAAAAGGCCTGTGCCTTTCCTTCCAAGAACTTTTAATCTGGTTGGGGTAGATAGGACAACATAGAGAAAAAGAGAACTAATGTTATAATATACCACGTGTAGTGTCTGGGAGTGGAAAAGATCGTGCCATAGGGCTTTCGTGGAGAAAATGTACAGAACGGGAGGAGTTCGAGAAAGTGTTAGGCCAGCCAGCTGAGGTTTGAGGAACAGGTAGGATTTAGATGGATGAAAAGAAGGATGATTGTGTGCAGTGGATGAGAGTGGTGGGGGCTTGGAGGAGAGAGGAAGGTCATAGTAGGTCACTGTGTTCCAGGAATCCTAGCAGTGGACAGCAGTAGGCAAAGCTCTTACTGACCCTGTCAGGTGGAATGGGGATGGGTTCTAGGGGCAAAAATTCCCCCTTGAAACACAGAGCTCTCTGCCACACATGTGAGGGAGCATTCTCTAAACAATATAAGCTTGCAAGTTTATCAGTGAATCAGTTTATTCACTGGTCAGTGTACAAATGAAAACCAGAGCATTTTCTATACTTGGTATTTGATGAGGGTTTTCACTCATTCAGTAATAATTTCTTCTATTCACAGTTGCTATCTGTTCCAAGTAATATTTCAATGAACAAGTGAGGGAGGGTAGGCAGGAAGGAGAGGGAATGAAGAACTAAGAGTGGTAGGAAAAGACCTAATAAACCATGCCAAGAGCAGCTGTGTTTTGGACTCAGTAGGGGCGTGTGTTCCAAGAAAAGTACTTTAAGAAAATGAGATTAAAACCAGGGAGATGATGCAGATAGAAATCAAACTGGAACTTGGAATTTCCAAAAGATTGACAACCAAATGACAGTGACAAGAAGGAAAACCCACTCCCTACCAAAAAAAAAAAAAAAAAAAATCACTAGAAGCCAAGTTCAGCCAGGAAAATCAAAGTGACAGAGTGCTGCTTCAGCATTTTTAGTCATTCTTAACAAAACAGGAATCTTACCAGTAAGTTTCAAGGCATGATTGATGAGAATGGGGATAAGCATTTGCCATAAATTACTCAAGTTCTGTTGTAGAGAAACAGTATGTGTGGTCAGCTTCTGTGCTTTATTCTTGCAGTGCCGAAACTTTAATACTGCTTGCCTCATGTCTTAGGTTACATTATGGAACTTTTGCTGGGAATGCAGAAGGTTGAAACCTTGAAGCCTACTTAGTAGATTTTTTAATGTAAGGTTACACAGTTTGCTTGTGACAATCCTAAAAAAGAAAGTTGTGTTCTGGAGCTTTCGTTGAGCATGCTTTAGAAATTTTACATAAAATTGGCCATTTATTTATAGTTTTCACATACAGTATTTAGGATAGCAAAGCAGTGTTTCAGATAGCTTCTTAGTCTGTTGGAAGACATCATCTATAACATTCGTAATTACAGATTTTAGAGAATTCACTTAATATTTGGGTCACCTTTAGAAAGATGACTGTTCATCTACACAGATTCAAAATGTTACGAGTAAAATAAGAATTATGAACATTTTAAATCTAGGCTTTCTTTGAGTGAATTCAGGTTTATTTAGCAGTGCCTAATTTCTGCTTCTGTTGTTTTGACTATTTGTGATGTGAACTTGAACAAAGTCATCTATGGCATCCTTCACAGTGTTTGTTAGAGATCAGCAATCTTTTTCCATAAAAAAACAGCTAGTAAATATTTTAGGCTTTCTGGATGGACTAGGTGGTCTCTGTCACAACTACACACCTCTGCTGTTGTAGCCCAAGAGCAGCCATAGACAAGGGAATAAATGAATGTGATAATAAACTTGACGAAAACAGATGGTGGGCCAGATTTTCCCAGCAGATTGTAGTTTGCCCACCCTGATCTATGTTTTAAAACCTTAAATAGAGACTTAAGTGAAAGAAACAGAGAATTGGATAGTTCAGTGTTTTAGGCATATTTCGCATTATATACTTTTCTATTCTTGATGCTAAATTAGTGTGACTTCTAAAAATCTATATGAATATATTACTTAGGAAAAAAATCTCCATTGGAAGGAATACTTGCAAGAAGATAAAACTCTTAATTTTAAATTTGCCTACTTCTTAGAAAAAATAAGATTTTCTAGAATATGTATTATATATATATAAGCTTTTACAATTTGTGCAAATTCTAACAGTATCTTAATATCCTTACTTTAGTTTGTTAAAATTGTAGGCCAAGCTTTCACTTCAAGTTTGGTATACTGTGTGCGTGCATTCTCAGTGGAAATTGGGGTGGGGAAACCTAGAAAAAGCATCAGGAAAAGAAGGGAAGGAATCACTGACATAGCTTAATGCCTTTGTTGTTTTTGAAAATGGTGGTTAAAACTTGTGAACACAGTGAGTGAATCGTGTGTAAGTGGTAAAAGGTGGGTATGTAAAGTGAGGATATTTTATGGTTTCCCTTATGACCAGGAAGAGGGGAAGAAACTAAGAAACATTGAGTGCATATATGTCATAGGCATTGTGCTAGAGTTTTGTTCAACTGTAAAAGCAACTGTGCAAGGTAGGTATTTTTATCTTCATATTTGCAGTTGAGAAAACTTAAGCTTGGGAAAGTTAATATCACAGTTGGTTAATACCTGAGCCAGTATTGAAACATGACCCCATAAAATGAAAAAGCCCAAGCTCCTCCATTGTAGTTCATTGTACAGATTTTTTCTTTTACATCTTTATTGGAGTATAATTTCTTTACAATGGTGTGTTAGTTTCTGCTTTATAACAAAGTGAATCAGTTATACATATGTTCCCATATCTCTTCCCTCTTGCATCTCCTTCCCTCCCATCCTCCCTATCCCACCGCTCTAGGTGGTCACAAAGCACCGAGCTGATCTCCCTGTGCCATGCAGCTGCTTCCCACTAGCTATCTATTTTACGTTTGGTAGTGTATATATGTCCATGCCTCTCTCTCGCTTTGTCACAGCTTACCCTTCCCCCTCCCCATATCCTCAAGTCCATTCTCTAGTAGGTCTGTGTCTTTATTCCTGTCTTACCCCTAAGTTCTTCATGACATTTTTTTTTCTTAGATTCCATATACATGTGTTAGCATATGGTATTTGTCTTTCTCTTTCGGACTTACTTCACTATGTATGACAGACTCTAGGTCCATCCACCTCACTACAAATAACTCAATTTCGTTTCTTTTTATGGCTGAGTAATATTCCATTGTATATATGTGCCACATCTTCTTTATCTATTCATCCGATGATGGACACTTAGGTTGTTTCCATCTCCTGGCTATTGTAGAGCTGCAATGAACATTTTGGTACATGACTCTTTCTGAATTATGGTTTTCTCAGGATATATGCCCAGTAGTGGGATTGCTGGGTCATATGGTAGTTCTATTTGTAGTTTTTTAAGGAACCTCCATACTCTTCTCCATAGTGGCTGTACCAATTCACATTCCCACCAGCAGTACAAGAGTGTTCCCTTTTCTCCACAGCCTCTCCAGCATTAATTGTTTCTAGATTTTTTGATGATGGCCATTCTGACTGGTGTGAGATGATATCTCATTGTAGCTTTGATTTGCATTTCTCTAATGATTAATGATGTTGAGCATTCTTTCATGTGTTTGTTGGCACTCTGTATATCTTCTTTGGAGAAATGTGTTTTTAGGTCTTCTGCCCATTTTTGGATTGGGTTGTTTGTTTTTTTGTTACTGAGCTACATGAGCTGCTTGTAAATTTTGGAGATTAATCCTTTGTCAGTTGCTTCATTTGCAAATATTTTCTCCCATTCTGAGGGTTGTCTTTTGGTCTTGTTAATGTTTCCTTTGCTGTGCAAAAGATTTGAAGTTTCATTAGGTCCCATTTGTTTATTTTTGTTTTTATTTCCATTTCTCTAGGAGGCGGGTCAAAAAGGATCTTGCTGTGATTTATGTCATAGAGTGTTCTGCCTATGTTTTCCTCTAAGAGTTTGATAGTTTCTGGCCTTCCATTTAGGTCTTTAATCCATTTTGAGCTTATCTTTGTGTATGGTGTTAGGGAGTGTTCTAATCTCATACTTTTACATGTAGCTGTCCAGTTTTCCCAGCACCACTTATTGAAGAGGCTGTCCTTTCTCCAGTGTACATTCCTGTCTCCTTTATCAAAGATAAGGTGACCATATGTGCGTGGGTTTATCTCTGGGCTTTCTATCCTGTTCCATTGATCTATCTTTCTATTTTTGTGCCAGTACCATAGTCTGAAGTCAGGGAGCCTGATTCCTCCAGCTCCGTTTTTCGTTCTCAAGATTGCTTTGGCTATTTGGGGTCTTTTGTGTTTCCATACAAATTGTGAAATTTTTTGTTCTAGCTCTGTGAAAAATGCCAGTGGTACTTTGATAGAGATTGCATTGTGAAATGCAATCTGTGAAAAATGCCAGTGGTACTTTGATAGAGATTGCATTGAATCTGTAGATTGCTTTGGGTAGTAGTCATTTTCACAATGTTGATTCTTCCAATCCAAGAACATGGTATATCTCTCCACCTATTTGTATAATCTTTAATTTCTTTCATCAGTGTCTTTTTTTTTTTTTTTTTTTTTTGTGGTACGCGGGCCTCTCACTGTTGTGGCCTCTCCCGTTGCGGAGCACAGGCTCCTGATGCGCAGGCTCAGCGGCCATGGCTCACGGGCCTAGCCGCTCCGCGGCATGTGGGATCTCCCTAGCCCAGGGCACGAACCCGTGTCCCCTGCATCGGCAGGCGGGCTCTCAACCACTGCGCCACTAGGGAAGCCCTCATCAGTGTCTTATAATTTTCTGCATACAGGTCTTCTGTCTCCTTAGGTAGATTATTCCTAGATATTTTTTTCTTTTTGTTGCAGTGGTAAATGGGAGTGTTTTCTTGATTTCACTTTCAGGTTTTTCATCATTAGTGTATAGGAATGCCAGAGATTTCTGTGCATTAATTGTGTATCCTGCTACTTTACCAAATTCATTGATTAGCTCTAGTAGTTTTCTGGTAGCATCTTTAGGATTCTCTATGTATTGTAATATGTCATCTGCAAACAGTGACAGCTTTACTTCTTCTTTTCCGATATGAATTTGTTTTATTTCCTTTTCTTCTCTGATTGGTGTGGCTAAAACTTCCAAAACTATTTTGAATAAGAGTGGTGAGAGTGGGCAACCTTGTCTTGTTCCTGATCTTAGTGGAAATGCTTTCAGTTTTTCACCATTGAGGATGATGTTGTCTGTGGGTTTGTCATATATGGCCTTTGTTACGTTGAGGAAAGTTCCCTCTATGCCTACTTTCTGCAGGTTTTTTATCATAAATCGGTGTTGAATTTTGTCGAAAGCTTTCTCTGCATCTATTGAGATGACCATATGTTTTTTCTCCTTCAATTTGTTAATATGGTGTATCACATTGATTGATTTGTATATATTGAAGAATCCTTGCATTCCTGGAATAAACCCCACTTGATGATGATGTATGATCCTTTTATGTGCTGTTGGATTCTATTTGCTCGTATTTTGTTGAGGATTTTTGCATCTGTGTTCATCAGTGATATTGGCCTGTAGTTTTCTTTCTTTGTGACATCCTTGTCTGGTTTTGGTATCAGGGTGATGGTGCCCTCGTAGAATGAGTTTGGGAGTGTTCCTCCCTCTGCTATATTTTGGAAGAGTTTGAGAAGGTTAGGTGTTAGCTCTTCTCTAAATGTTTGATAGAATTCGCCTGTGAAGCCATCTGGTCCTGGGCTTTTGTTTGTTTGAAGATTTTTCATCACAATTTCAATTTCAGTGCTTGTGGTTGGTCTGTTCATACTTTGTATTCCTGATTCAGTCTTGGCACGTTGTGCATTTCTAAGAATTTGTCCATTTCTTCCAGGTTGTCCATTTTATTGGCATAGAGTTGCTCGTAGTAATCTCTCATGATCTCTTGTATTTCTGCAGTGTCAGTTGTTACTTCTCGTTTTTCATTTCTGATTCTATTGATTTGAGTCTTCTCCCTTTTTTCTTGATGAGTCTGGCTAATGGTTTATCAATTTTGTTTATCTTCTCAAAGAGCTAGCTTTTAGTTTTATTGATCTTTCCTATTGCTTCCTCCTTTTTTTTTCATTTATTTCTGATCTGATCTTTATGATTTCTTTCCACTGCTAACTTTGGGGTTTTTTTGTTCTTCTTTCTCTAATTGCTTTAGGTGCAAGTTTAGGTTGTTTATTCGAGATGTTTTCTGTTTCTTAAGGTAGGATTGTATTGCTATAAACTTCTCTCTTAGAACTGCTTTTGCTGCAACCCATAGGTTTTGGGTCATTGTGTCTCCATTGTCATTTGTTTCTAGGTATTTTTTGATTTCCTCTTTGATTTCTTCAGTGATCACTTCGTTATTAAGTCGTGTATTGTTTACCCTCCATGTGTTTGTATTTTTTACAGATCTTTTCTTGTAATTGATATCTAGTCTCATAGCGTTGTGGTCGGAAAAGATACTTGATACAATTTCAATTTTCTTAAATTTACCAAGGCTTGTTTTGTGACCCAAGATATGATCTATCCTGGAGAATGTTCCATGAGCACTTGAGAAAAATGTGTATTCTGTTGTTTTGGGATAGAATGTCCTATAAATATCAATTAAGTCTATCTTGTTTAATATATCATTTAAAGCTTGTGTTTCCTTATTTATTTTCATTTTGGATGATCTGTCCATTGGTGAAAGTGGGGTGTTAAAGTCCCCTAGTATGAATGTGTTACTGTCTATTTCCCCTTTTTATGGCTGTTAGTATTTGCCTTATGTATTGAGGTGCTCCTGGGTTGGGTGCATAAATATTTACAATTGTTGATTCTTCTTGGATCGATCCCTTGATCATTATGTAGTGTCCTTCTTTGTCTCTTCTAATGGTCTTTATTTTAAACTCTATTTTGTCTGATATGAGAATTGCTACTCCAGCTTTCTTTTGGTTTCCATTTGCATGGAATATCTTTTTCCATCCCCTCACTTTCACTCTGTATGTGTCTCTAGGTCTAGAAGTGGGTCTCTTGTAGACAGCATATAAATGGGTCTAGTTTTTGTATCCATTCAGCCAGTCTGTCTTTTGGTGGGAGCATTTAATCCATTTACATTTAAGGTAATTATCAATATGTATGTTCCTATTACGATTTTCTTAATTGTTTTGGGTTTGTTATTGTAGGTCTTTTCCTTCTCTTGTGTTTCTTGCCTAGAGAAGTTCCTTTAGCATTTGTTGTAAAGCTGGTTTGGTGGTGCTGAACTCTCTCAGCTTTTGCTTGTCTGTAAAGGTTTTAATTTCTTCATCAAATCTAAATGAGATCCTTGCTGCGTAGAGTAATCTTGGTTGTAGTTTTTTCTGCTTCATCACTTTAAATATGTCCTGCCACTCCCTTCTGGCGTGCAGAATTTCTGCTGAAAGATCAGCTGTTAACCTTATGGGGATTCCCTTGTGTGTTATTTGTTGTTTTTTCCTTTCTGCTTTTAATATGTTTTCTTTGTATTTAATTTTTGACAGTTTGATTAATATGTGTCTTGGCGTGTTTTTCCTTGGATTTATCCTGTATAGGACTCTCTGTGCTTCCAGGACTTGATTAACTATTTCCTTTCCCGTATTAGCGAAGTTTTCGACTATAATCTCTTCAAATATTTTCTCAGTCCCTTTCTTTTTCTCTTCTTCTTCTGGGACCCCTATAATTCGAATGTTGCTGCATTTAATGTTGTCCCAGGGGTCTCTGAGACTGTCCTCAGTTCTTTTCATTCTTTTTTCTTTATTCCACTCTGCAGTAGTTATTTCCACTATTTTATCTTCCAGGTCACTTATCTGTTCTTCTGCCTCAGTTATTCTGCTATTGATCCCTTCTAGAGTATTTTTAATTTCATTTATTGTGTTGTTCATCGTTGCTTGTTTCATCTTTAGTTCTTCTAGGTCCTTGTTAAATGTTACTTGCATTTTCTCTATTCTATTTCCAAGATTTGGGGTCATCTTTACTATCATTATTCTGAATTCTTTTTCAGGTAGACTGCCTATTTCCTCTTCATTTGTTAGGTCTGTTGGGTTTTTATCTTGCTCCTTCATCTGCTGTGTGTTTTTCTGTCTTTTCATTTTGCTTATCTTACTGTGTTTGGGGTCTCCTTTTTGCAGGCTGCAGGTTCATAGTTCCCGTTGTTTTTGGTGTCTGTTCCCAGTGGCTAAAGTTGGTTCAGTGGGTTGTGTAGGCTTCCTGGTGGAGGGGACTAGTGCCTGTGTTCTGGTGGATGAGGCTGGATCTTGTCTTTCTGGTGGGCAGGTCTACATCTGGTGGTGTGTTTTGGGGTGTCTGTGGACTTATTATGATTTTAGGCAGCCTCTCTGCTAATGGGTGGGGCTGTTTTCCTGTCTTGTTAGTTGTTTGGCATAGGGTGTCCAGCACTGTAGCTTGCTGGTCGTTGAGTGAAGCTGGATGTTGGTTTTGAGATGGAGGTCTCTGGGAGATTTTCGACGTTTGATATTACGTGGAGCTGGGAGGTCTCTTGTGGAGCATGTCCTGAAGTTGGCTCTCCCACCTCAGAGGCACAGCACTGACTCCCGGCTGCAGCACCAAGAGCCTTTCATCCACACGGCTCAGAATAAAAGGGAGAAAAAGTAGAAAGAAAGAAAGAGAGAGAGAGAGAAAGAAGGAAAGAAAGAGGATAATAGAAAATAAAATGAAGTAAGATAAAATTAAGTTATTAAAATAAACAATTATTAAGAAAAATAAAAATTTTTAAAGTAAAAAAAAAAAAAAGGACGGATAGAACCCTAGGACAAATGTTGAAAGCAAAGCTTTACAGACAAAATCTCACACAGAGGCATACACATACACACAAAAAGAGGAAAAGGGGAAAAATAATAAATATTGCTCTCAAAGTCCACCTCCTCAATTTGGGATGATTCGTTGTCTACTCAGGTGTTCCACAGATGCAGGGTACATCAAGTTGATTGTGGAGCTTTAATCCGCTGCTTCTGATGCTGCTGGGAGAGATTTCCCTTTCTCTTCTTTGTTCTCACAGCTCCCAGGGGCTCAGCTTTGGATTTGGCCCCACCTCTGCGTGTAGGTCGCAGGAGGGCGTCTGTTTTTCGCTCAGACAGGACGGGGTTAAAGGAGCCACTGATTTGGGGGCTGTGGCTCACTCAGGCCGGGGGGAGGGAGGGGTATGGATGTGGGTCGAGCCTGTGGCGGCAGAGGCCGGCGTGACGTTGCGCCAGCCTAGGCGCGCCGTGCGTTCTCCCGGGGAAGTTGTCCCTGGATCCCGGGACCCTGGCAGTGGCGGGCTGCACAGGCTCCCCGGAAGGGAGGTGTGGATAGTGACCTGTGCTCGCACACAGGCTTCTTGGTGGCAGCAGCAGCAGCCTTAGTGTCTGATGCCCGTCTCTGGGGTCCGCGCTGTTAGCTGCAGCTTGTGTCCGTCTCTGGAGCTCCTGTAAGGAGCGCTCTTATTCCCCTCTCCTCGCGCACCAGGAAACAAAGAGGGAAGAAAAAGTCTCTAGCCTCTTCGGCAGGTCCAGACTTTTTCCCGGACTCCCTCTCGTCTAGCTGTCGTGCACTAACCCCCTGCAGGCTGTGTTCACGCCGCCAACCCCAGTCCTCTCCCTGGGATCTGACCGAAGCCCGAGCCTCAGGCCCCAGCCCCTGCCCGCCCTGGCGGGTGAGCAGACAAGCCTCTCGGTCTGGTGAGTGCCGGTTGGCACCCATCCTCTGTGCAGGAATCTCTCCGCTTTGACCTCCGCACCCCTGTTGCTGTGCTCTCCTCCGCGGCCCCGACGCTTCCCCCTCCGCCACCTGCAGTCTCCGCCCGCGAAGGGGCTTCGTAGTGTGTGGAAACCTTTCCTCCTTCACAGCTCCCTCCCACTGGTGCAGGTCCAGTCCCTATTCTTTTGTCTCTTTATTCTTTTTTCTTTTGCCCTACCCAGGTACGTGGGGAGTTTCTTGAATTTTGGGAGGTCTGAGGTCTTCTGCCAGCGTTCAGTGGGTGTTCTATAGGAGCATTTACATGTGTAACTGTATTTCTGATGTATCTGTGGGGAGGAAGGTGATCTCCGTGTCTTACTCTTCCGCCATCTTTCTCATTTTTCCATTGTACAGATTTGATTCATTTAGGCAGTGGAATGTCTGTTTGAGAAATCAGCATCTATGACAACTTTGGTGATGGCTTTCCTCTGCAGCCTGGGTTGACTATCAGGGGTACATGAAGAGAATGATGTTGGTCAGGAGTAGCTGAGGCTAGGTGGTGGCCTAAAACTATCTGAGGCAAAGTGGACGTAAATGAATGGTGAGGGAGAAATGACTAATTTGGATGTGCCTTGGCTTGTATGACCCTTTCTTCCCCTAGATGAAATCTTAGCAAGCAGAAGGCTGATGTCAACTACTGCAATAGAAAAATCACAGTTCTTCACTCAGTTTCCAAAGCAAAGCCATTCACTGACCCAGACCCTGCTGATTGAAGATCCTCCTGGTAGGATCTTGCAAAGCCACAACAAGTACATATGATAAACATTCTTCTGATCCATTCCCAAAGGAATGTACAGCCATTTACCAGGTTAACTGTGCACTGGAATAAGGGGAATATTCAGCTTGTTAAGGGTTTCTCAACTATGACTTCTGAGCTAACACTGCTACCAGAAGATCTGAAACACCATCATGGTTCTCCAATTAGAAAGGAAGCTCTGGAGGTGTTGGAGTTTTGGGACAAGTTCATCTTAAAATGGTTCTAGTTAGCACCTGTGTATAGGAAAATAGGGATACACACACTGACTTAGTAACTGAAAGAAGCCTTCCATTTTTTCACTGACTTAAGAAGTAATAGCCAATAAAGGCCAAGCAAGAATGGCCAAATGGAAAACTTTCCATCCTTTCAAAGAATTGTCTGAAGCAATATCACATTTCACCCAGGATTTCAAGAGATTATCCTAATCTCCAAAGAGTTAAAGGATATAAGAGTAGTGGTTCCCAATATATGCCCTTTTAATTCACCTACTTGCCCGCTAGCCCCATACTAGATGAACCCTAGTAGATGATGGTGGATGCCTATAAATTGATCCAAGGAGTTCTAGTTCCAATCCCAGAGGCTATACTTGACCTGATATTTTTACTAAAACAAACTTGCAAATGCTCTGGCATTTGGAATGTGCTATTCATCTGTTAAATATATTTTTCTCAATTCCCATAAGATGGATCAAGAATAATTTACATTTACATGAGAAGAGAAGCGAGAGACACATGTTCTCTTGCTTTTGGCTGTTAATTCTCCCTGATTTATGTCTTAACAAAGCTTGCAGGGACCTTTACCATCTTGATATTCTGTAGAACATCATGCTGGTAAACTATGTTGATGGCATTGTGCTAATTAGACCAGATAGCAGGAGGTGGCAAGTAATCTAGAAGTATTCTAGAAGTATTAGGAAGTTGCATGCATTTGAAAGGCTGGGTAATAAACCCCATGAGGATTCAAGGACCAGTCATAACAATGAAGTCTGCAGCTTGGAAGATCATCCCTACTACTTTCCACTAATAAAGTGACAGGATGTACTGCACTTGGCAGTAATGCTCATTCCCACTTATTCAGTGACTTAGAAGATTGCCAAGTTAGAGTGGGGCCCGGAGTAAGGAGAACAGGTTTTGTACCCTAGAATATCTATGGTATTAGGAATTTCCATGATAGGAAGGAAAGCTTGTGGTATCTCTAGCTATCCCCCAAAGAGAGATGCATCATAGTCTTTTAGAAATCTAGACCAAGGTCTTTTCTCCTGCAGGAGAGAACTACTCACCATTTTGAAAATAGCTTCTGGCATACCACTGGGCCTTGGTAAAGACTGAGTGCCTGACCATGGAAAACCAAATGACCATACAACTGCAGTTTCTTATCATGAGTTGAGTTTTATTATATCCACTATTATTAATAGTTACTTTGGGATACCTGGCCTATACTAGAAATATTGCAGGCAACCTGGGGTTTAAGGATATCCTATTTTTGGATGACAACCTATGATGAATTAAAAGAATGGGAGACAATTGAGTTTAGTTCTCAGATCCTAAATTGAACACTGTGTTGGTATTAGCCATAAGTGAACTCTGGCACAACTCAGACCATTGGAGAAGGGAAATTCTCCTAGGAGGCAAAGCTGAGACCTGTATACTTGGAGGTTCACTTTGTATAGATTGAGAAGTGGCATAAGGTATGGGTATATGTGGGCAACTAAGACGTGACCAGTGGCTCAGGTGGTTACTGAGGAGCCTTGAAGGAGTAAAATTGGAAGATTAGAGTCAAGAGCATATAGGAAATTAGATTTTGAATGGTCTTATGGGAGTGATTGCAAGATGGGGTTTTGTGCCTCACGTTAATATCCAACAAAAAGCCCCACTGTTAAGTCACCAATAAGTGGAAAGGTAGAATGACTTGTTCTGTGAGATCAGATTTGGCCACTCCATCGCTGGAGCAATGTTCTGCTCATGACTTGAGAGTCTGTGATGGCCAATAGCAGGGACTTCCCCTTAACAAAGTCAAATTAGCAACTGCCACTTGAGTGTCCAGTGTGCTAGTATCAGAGACCGGTACTGATCCCTCAATAAAGCACTGTCCTTCGAGGACATAGCCCAGCCACTTAGTGGTAGACTGACTTTTTTGATCTTCCATCTTTGAGAGGGCAGCGGTTTATCCTGGGAAAGGTAGCTATTTTTCTCACCTGCCCACAATGCCTCTGCAAGCTCAGTTTTCCAGGACTTAGAGTGCCTGATCCATTGTCATGGGTACTCTGTACAATGTAGTCTCAGATAAACACATTTTATATTAAGAAGTGTGATAATTGGCCCATGACCAGGGACTCCACTTGTCTTTCTGAATACATTATGACCCCAGAGGTAGATTTATGGAATGGCCTGTTATAGGTAAGAAACTAGCTTGAGATCAGAACTCTGAGAGTTTGAATTGCTGTCCTACAGGCTGTGGTACATGCCCTGAACCAATTAACTAGAATGCATTGCTTTGGGAACTAAAGGGGTAGAAGCAAGATTGGCTCCTCCCCACCACCTGGAACTGACCCACTTGTAGAATTGTCATTTCTCGATTTCTCAGAAGAATGCTTCTATCAGAGGACACAGTGAGGGTTCTCCTGAACTTGAAAGTGTCCAGGTGGTAGTCATACCTGCAAGTCCTCATGCCAATAGACCATCAGGCCAAGAAAGGAGTTAGCATATTGGCAACTCTGGTTTCCATGGGAAGCCATGTTTGATGCTATACAATGAGTGCAGAGAAGCATGTGTCTAAAAACCAGGAGAGTCACAGGAGCATCTCTTGATGCATCTGTGCCCCGTGATAATGGTGATAAAACAATTGCAATATCCATGGCCTGACAAGGACACAACCTTATAATTTTCTAGTATTAGTATATTATTTACTTACATTCAATGTTTATTTTCTTGTCTACTCCTTTTGGAATGTAAACACAATGCCAGGGGTATTTATTTTGTTCATTTTGTGTATAAGTGGCTAGAGCATATTAGAGGTTCAATGAATATTTTTTAAATATATGAATAAAAGTGTAATGTTGAGAGGAGAAGGAACAGAAGAATTGGAAGGTAGCATAAGTGTACAAAATTCATCATCTTTCACCTATGGGAGTCAATATATTTCCTGTTCTCTTTGCTGTTCTTCCAGATATAGTACACACACCAAATCAATTTCCAATAACTTAAATTTATAACTTTGGAAACCAAGGAGTTGCCAATATGCTAACTCCTTTCTTGGCCTGATGGTCTATTGGCGTGAGGACTTGCAGGTATGACTACCACCTGGACACTTTCAAGTTCAGGAGAACCCTCACTGTGTCCTCTGATAGAAGCATTCTTCTGAGAAATCGAGAAATGACAATTCTACAAGTGGGTCAGCTCCAGGTGATGGGGGGGAGCCAATCTTGCTTCTACCCCTTTAGTTCCCAAAGCAATACATTCTAGTTAATTGGATTAGATGTTTTGTAGGTCTATACATTTCTTTTTCTTGGTTTACTCCCTCATGTGATTTAAATATATTTCCTGGTAATACCTAAGAGAGCATGGGAGATAATAGTTTTTGAATCCTTGCTTGACTGAGAAATATTTTCGTTCTGTCTTCTCTCATGAATGATAATGTGACTGTGTATAGAATTATGGGCTTTGGACTATGTATTGATTTCTAGCACTCATTGTTTGGCTGAGTAGCCAAAAGCCTTTCTGATTCCCATTCTCTTTATAGATGTTCCTCTTCTCTCTCCCTCCCTGCCCTGGAGATTTAGGGATCTTTATCATTCAGTAAGTAACATTATATAATTTTCTCTTCCATTCATTATGCTTGGTGATCAGTTACAGTTTTGAGGTCCTTGTCCTTCAGTTCTGATAAAGTTGCCTTCAGACTTCCCTTATAACTTGAGAAGTCTTTTACTTTCCTTTTTATGTGTTGTTGTTTTGCTATCTTCATGCATTACTTCTATAATTCAGGCATAAACTCAGAGATTCTGGTGGCATGTCTCTGATGATACGGAAGAAACTAACAGATGGTAGGAGAGCATAAAGCCCATGTGCAAAAGAAACAAAGATTAGAAACGGGAAAATCCTGTATCTCCTGAGTTCCCAATTATCCCATTGGTTCCTGGCTCTGCTTTTTCTTCCAGTTTACAGAGATTCCACATATTGATTAGCTAGTTTGATTTGTGTTCCTGTCACAACTCTGAAGTGAGCCCTGAATATTACAGTGTTTTACTGAAATGTGAAGAGGTAGCCACTGATTTATGCTACTTGTTTTCCAGAGGTATGCAATTTGATTAAAATTCCCTTGACTCTCCAATTTCCAGCCATGACTGGGAAGCTGTTCTTCACCCAAGTGATCAACATCTAAGAAGAGATGCTTGGTTTAAAGAATCTTGCTTGGTATTAATTTTATGACTCTGAGGATTTTAAATTTTAGAAAAGTATATCAAGGAAACAAATTGGCATTCTCAGTGTCTTTAAAGTTAAGATAATGTAAGATAATTTAGAGATAATTTAGTCATATTCCTGCCCAAAGGCTGAAAGCTACATTTAATCAATTTTTAAAATGTTTTCCAGGGAAAGAAGTGGAAGATCTCAATGATATGAGGTCTATGTACACACTTGAAAGAAAATATTGGCATGATAAACATACTAAGTTGTGCTTTCACCATATCAAGACTAACCAAATATACAAAAAACTGTTTAAATCACTAAATGTAACTAAACAGAAACATGTTAAATTCTATTTTTATAATTCCATAAACCTTTGATAGTTTACAGCAAACAGTAGGTCTTTAGTATGTATATGATGTCAAAATATGAACATCAAAATTATATACGTTATGGGATGGTTGCTTATATTCAAATAATTATTTGGTTCATCAAATATATGCCACAAAAATTTAAATGATTTAGTTAAAATATTGCAATTTTTCATCAACATTTGCTTTGTAAAGGGCATAAAACTCCATAGACTGCTATTGATGGAATTAAACTTATATAGTCATGCTGAATGCATTTTTAATAACTTCTTTTTTAAAATTATAACCATAGAAAACAAAAAAAACCCCAAAACTTTCAAATATTTACAGGTTTATGTCACCACTAGCAGAGATGTCATTTAAAGATTATCTACCACCCAAACATCAATCAGCAAGTTTCTTTGTTTTATAATTGACACATGATATGGACTCTGGCAGATCATATGTTTTTATAGGAGAGGATCAGCCTGTTTAAAAAAAAAAAAAGGGAGTTGAGAGAAGAAAAAATATTTTTATCAACATTCTAAATCTTTTTCAGTATATTCACTATTGAATCCAAAATAAACATTTCAACTTTCATTTTTCATCTTCAGACTTCAGCAGCACAACATTGATCATTTTATGTCACAGTTTTTCTGCAACATCAGTTAAAGAGGGATTTAGTTCAGGAATGTGCTGTGCTAACAGAGCTGGTAGGGGTAATGAATGGAGCGAAACATACCCACACTACATACTTTCCATCTGTAGAACTTTTATGAAAAGGAGGGTGAGTGGTTATTGGGACCAAGTGGCCACAAGATGCTTTAGTCATTGTGTGAATAGGGAAAATCTTTAAATCAGAGAATGGATTCTGCTAGAATGTAGCTGGCATTTTTCAGGAGAAAAAGATAATCTATTTTGCAACATTCAACCCTGGCCAATTTGGTAAGAACATAAATCCTACTTCCCTTTCACTAGGTTTTCATACATTGTGTTATGTTTTTAGGTTCATCCAGATTTAAAATTTAGAATTGATATCTTCCTGGGGAATAGAATCTCTTTTACCGTGAAGTAATCATCTTTATCTTCTTTTCTCCTTGATGTTTACTTTGATACTAATATGATGACTATCTTTTGGTGACCATGTGGTAAAACTTACTCTATCATGTTACTTTCACACTTACGTTTAGATGTGTCTTCTTACAAGTATGCTAAAATTAATTTTTGAAAAATTGAGTCTGACAATCTTAGATTTATTTCATACTGTTTGTCCTGCATGTTGTAGGCTTATATTTGCATTGGGGATGATTAAATGTTTTTATCAGTTTTTTTAATACTGCTAATTTGGAAGTTAGAAACTGCTTCTATAATATGAGGTTACTCTTCTATCTTAAACTATATCAAAACCTAAAATCAGTTTTTATTAAAAAATTTTTTTAAAATTATTTTTGGCTGCATTGAGTCTTTGTTGCTGCACGTGGGCTTTGTCTAGTTGTAGAGAGCGGGGCCTTCTCATTGCAGTGGCTTCTCTTGTTGCGGAGCACAGGCTCTAGGCGTGCAGGCTTCAGTAGTTGTGGCACGTGGGCTCAGTAGTTGTGGCACACAGGCTTAGTTGCTCCACAGCATGTGGGATCTTCCCGGACCAGGGATCGAACCCGTGTCCCCCGCATTGGCAGGCGGACTCTTAACCACTGTGCCACCAGGGAAGTCCTAAAGTCACGTTTTAAAATTCCCTTGTAGACAATACAAGAATCTTAGAAAAGGTTGACTTCATTCATTTCTTTACCTATTTAAAAACTCAGGTTGCTGTACATTTTTTGCTTGTGCATTTCTTGCTGTGTTTTAATAACTCAGCAAGACTTTACTATAATTGTTGCTTTAAATTGTCGATGTTTATTTACATTTAAAAATTTTTTTCTGAGGTATAATTTGTATACAGCAATTTGCATTGAAATATTTTCTTCTAGTCTGTGTTTTATCATTTCATTTTCTTACAGTAACTTTAGAAGAGCAAAATTGTCTTTCATGACTCATGCTTTTGGTTTCCCATCTAAACAAACTTTACCTACTCCAAGTTTGTGAAGACTTTCTCCTATGTATTCCTTGAGGGGTTTTATCTTTTATGATAAATCTATAATACATTAAAAGTTAATTTTCATGTATGTTTTGGGGTAAGAGAAAGTTTTACTATTTCTTCTACATAAAAGTATGTGGTTGTTCCAGTATCATTTGCTGGGAATATTTTCCTTAATACATTGATGTATCTTGAAAACATAATGGAAAATCAATTGACCATATATATGTGGGTACATGTCCAAACTTCCTGTTTTGTTCAATTGATCTGTGTAACTATCCTCATGCAGTCTTGATTACTATAGCATTATTTTAAGTTTTGAAATTAGATATTATAATTCCCACAACTTTATTCTTCCTTTAAAAATCTGTGTAGGCTATTTTAAATCTTTTGCATTTCCTTATAAATTTAAGAATCAGCTTTTTATGTGAATAAGTATGCTGGCATTTGCAAATTTCGTCAAATTTATAGACCAAATTGAATAGAAATGATGTCTTAATAGTAGTAAGTGTTCCAAACTGTGAACATAATACACCTCTCCAATTACTTAGCTCGTCTTTAATATCTGTACAGTATTTGTAGCTTAATTTGTACAGTTCTTGCATATTATTTTGAGTCTACTCTCTTACACATCATATGTTTTGACGTTATGATAAATGGCATTTTATAATTTCAATTAATTTAACTTAGGTTTTATGTTTAGGTCCTTTTTCTATATAGTGTGAGGTAAGATTCATGTCCTCTTTCTTCATGGGTTTGTTTCTGGGCATTGCATTCTGTTCGTTTGCTCTATGTGTTTATCCTCTATCAGTAGCATGCTGTCATGATTACTAAAGTTTTATATTAAGTGTTAAAATGAAGTAATGTGAGTCCTCCAATTTTTCAGCATTGTTTTAGATATTCTAGTTCTTTTGACTTTTCAGATAGATTTTAGAATAAGTATGTCAATGTTTTAAAAAAATTCTTGCTGGGATTTTGATTGGGATGTATTGAATCTGCAGATTAATTTAAGGAGAGTCGACATCTTAAATGGTGAGTTTTTCTAATTTATAAATATGGTATAGCTCTCCATTTATTTAATTCCTTTTTCTTATATGTTTTCAATTTGTACGTAAAGATTTTATGTGTCTTGGTGTAACTGGGGACAGTGCTGTTTTCTTTTTTTTTTTTAATTTCAGTTTTAAGTATTCTATGACTAGTATATAGTAATACATTTATTCATTTGTTTATTCATTCATTTATTTAGTTACATTGATGTTATATTTCAAAACCTTAATAAACTCAATTATAATATTATTTCTATACATCCGTTGAGGTTTTCTACATAAAGAATCATAATCAGTGAATAAAAATGGTTTCATCCCTTATTGCACAAACTGAATGCTTTTAATTTCTTTTTCTTGCCTCATTGCACTGGCTAGGATATTGAACAGAAATAATGAAAAAGGATATCTTTACCTTATTTATAATACTAGGGAGAAAGTATTCAGTCTTTCATCATGAAATATCATGTTAAACATAGGGCTTTGGCAGATGTTCTTTAGCAGATTAAGCAAGTTTCCTTCTGTTCTTAATTTGCTGAGTTTTTATAATGAATGGATGTTGAATTTTAGCAATGCTTTTTCTTTATCTATTGAGCTGAGCATGTAGTTTTTCTTTAGGAGGATGATGTAATGAATTCTTTTGGCTGAACTTTGAATATTAAACCAGTCTAATAGTCCCAGGATAAAATCCACTTGATTAGGAGACATCATCCTTTTTATATTTTGATGGATTAAATCTGCTAATATTCTGTTAAGGATTTTCTTTTGCAGTTATGTTCATAAAGTATCTTAAATTTAATTCTTCTTTTACTGGTTTTGTTTCATAAAACGCATTTTAAAGTGTTTCTAATTTCTTGAAGAGTTGGTATAAAATTGGTATTATTCTTTAGTGGTTTGGTAGACTTCATCAGTTGAACAATCTAAGTTTTGAGATTGCTGGGAATTTAATTCCTTTGGTTGATATAGGATTATATAGACGATTTATTTCTTCTTGAATAAGCTTTGGTATAGGTTGTCTCTGTCAAGGGATTTATATATTTCATTAAGTTGTTGAATTTATGAACAAAAATTGATGATAATACTGTCTTAATATCCTTTTAATATCTTTCAGAGTCATAAAACTCCTCCTTTTATTCCTCATATTGGTATTTTGTGTCTTCTTTCTCTCATGTGACTTTTTCTTGATCAGTGTGTCAAGTTTATCAATTTTATTAATCTCTACAAAAATTCAACTTCTGGTTTCCTTGATTTTTTTCTCTTTTTTTGATTTACAATTTCATTGATTATTGTTCTTTATTTTCTTTTCTGCTTGCTTAGAATTTAATTTGCTCTTCTTTTTTTAGATCCTTAAGGTCAAAATTTATTTGAGACATTTTTCATTTTCAATATAAGCACTTAACGGTATAAATTTTAAGCACTGTTTTAGCTTCATCTTATCACTTTCAGTACTCTGTGTTTTCATTTTCTTTCAGTTGAAAATGTTTTCCAGTTTCACTTGACTTCCTTTTTAACCTGTGGCTTAATGGTTTGTTAATGGTCTCTAGTTTAATTGCATTATAATTGTAGAACACAAATTCTATGAGTTAAATTTTTGAAAAACCTCACAGCTTCTTGTAATGAGGAAACAATTTTCCCTATATTTCTTTTCTTTTTTTACAATTTTATTTTTGGCTGTGTTGGGTCTTTGTTGCTGCGTGCAGGCTTCCTCTAGTTGCAGCAAGCGGGGGCTACTCTTCATTGCAGTGCACAGGCTTCTCATTGCAGTGGATTCTCTTGTTGCCGAGCACGGGCTCAAGGTGTGCTGGCTTCAGTAGTTGCAGCATGGGGGCTCAGTAGTTGCAGTACGTGGGCCCTAGAGTGCACGGGCTTCAGTAGTTGGGGCGCGTGGGCTCAGTAGTTATGGCTCGTGGGCTCTAGAGTGCAGTCTCAGTAGTTGTGGTGCACAGGCTTAGTTGCTCCGCGGCATGTGGGATCTTCCTGGACCAGGGATCAAACCCGTGTCCCCTGCATTGGCAGGTGGATTCTTAACCACTGTGCCACCAGGGAAGGTCCTTTATTTCTTACATTCCTGCAAAGTTCAAGCCTCTGAGTAAAGGGCATTTTTCAACAAGAAACATGCCATGGAAACTAAAGATAGTGTCTCCCTAAAGACAGAGAACTCTGGAGATATCTCAGGATTAATATAGCTTTGATCTTACCCTCCCTAGAGACATGTGTACATAAAAATAATATGTGTTCTATTATTTGATGAATTGTTTTACAAATGTCACTTACATGAAATTGGCTGGTATTATTCTGCATGCCTTATATATCCTTAGTGACTCGCTCTCGTTTTGTCAGTTACTGAGAGGAGTATTGAAATCTCTAGCTACAGTCGTGAATTTCTCTATTTGCCTTTTCAATTCTTTAAGTTTTTGTTTCATGTATTATTTAAAAATTTTTATTGGAGTATAGTTGTTTCATCTATTTTGAAACTCTTTTGTTAGATGTGTACATTTTTAGAATTGCTATGAATTTTTGGTGAATGAATCCTTTTGTCACTATGTAATGTACCTCTTTATCCTTGGTAATATTCCTTGTTCTAAAATCTACATTCTTTGATATAAATATAACCAATCCAGTTGTCTTTTGATTAGTGTTCACACAATATTTATTTTCCACTGTCTTTTACTGTATTTTTGTATACTTCATGGGCATTTCTTACAGAAAGCATGTATATATTTGAGTCATTTAAAAATCTAATCCAGGGATTTCTGTCTTCTAATTGATGTATTTGAACCATTTACATTTAATGTAGTTTTTTTCTTTTTTTTTGCGGTACATGGGCCTCTCACTGTTGTGGCCTCTCCTATTGTGGAGCACAGGCTCCAGACACGCAGGCTCAGTGGCCATGGCTCACGGGCCCAGCCGCTCCGCGGCATGTGGATCCTCCTGGACATGAACCCGTGTCCCCTGCATTGGCAGGCAGACTGTCAATCACTGCGCCACCAGGGAAGCCCTAATGTAATTTTTATATGGTTAAAAGCTACCATGTTTCTAAATAATTTATACTTGTTTCATCATTTCTTCTATCTTCTTTTTCTCTGCCTGTGTTTTATTAGTTGAATTTTTTTGCTTCCACTTTACCTCCTCTCTTGGCTTATAATTTATGCCTCTTTCTCATTAAAAAAAAAAAATGGGTTCCCTAGGGTTTGCCATATACATCTTTAGATAACTATTCTACCTTCAAATAATATTGTTACACTTCCATGTAGTGTGATAACTTTGCAACAATATATTTCAAATTTCTCCCTCCACTTTTTGTGTTATCTTGCTACTACATGTTACTCTTTTCCACACACATCAAACCACAGTACATTGCTACCATTTTTTGCTTAAGATAATACATTACCTTATAGAGCAGTTAAACATAAGAAGAAAAGTATTTTACATTTATCTTCATTTTAACCATTTTCAGAGATCAAGCTTCTTTCTGGTATCATGTTCATTTTGCTTGAACTTGTTTTGACATTTCCTATGATGCAGTTTTACTGGTAATGGATTTTTTTTTCTAAGTCTATTTGTTTCTTAGTTTTTTTTTTAAAGATTTTTTTGATGTGGACCATTTTTAAAGTCTTTATTGAATTTGTTACAATACTGCTTCTGTTTTATATTTTAGTTTTTTGGCTGCGAGGTATGTGGGATCTTAGCTCCCTCACCTCCTGCATTGGAAGGTGAAGTCTTAACCATTAGACCGCCAGGGAAGTCCCACTCCCTCAGTTTTTGAAAAGACATTTTTGCTGTGTCTAGATCACTGAGTTAAGTTTTTAGGCATGCCTAGTTTCTGATGAGAAGCCTGCTATAGTTCTAACCTTTATTTCTTTATGAGAACTTTTCTTTTTTTCTCCCTTTGACTGCAAGGTTTTGTTTTTATGTCTGGATTTTAGCAGATTGAATATGATTTTTAAAATATTTTATGCTCAAAGATTTATGGACCTGTGGTTGACAACTTTTTAAATAAAATTCTCAGTCTTTTCCTGTCAAATGTTTCTTCTGTTCTCCCTCTGGGTCTTCAACTACATGTGTATTAAATGATTTGATACTTTACCACAAATCTTAGATGCTATGGCTCTGTATTTTTCCCCTACGTACTCTTTTCTTACAGTTTCAGTTTGGATAATTTGTATTAATTTATCAAATTCACTAATATTTCCTCAGGTGTACTCAGTCTACTGATGTCCCTGGTAAAGTCATTCTTGATCTCTGTTAACATGTGTTTTATTTCCATCCATATGCGTTTTTTTTTTTTTTTTACTATTTTCTATTTCTCTGCTAAAATTATCCGCCTGTTCATGTATGTTATCCACCTTTGCTTCTGAAGTTATTAGTATATTAATTATAATTATTTTACATTTTGAATATCTGGGCCATGTTTATTCTTGTTCTGTTGATTACTGTATCTTTTTCATGGTGCTCTTGAGAGTTTAGTCATTTTTGGTGTGATGCTTATTTTCCTTGGAATTTTATTTTTGAACAATCTTTGTGAACTTGGAAGGAAATGTCTTCTCCAAAGAGAAGTTTCATTTGCTCTTCCCAATGCCCAGTGACAGCAATGGTTCAGAATCACTCTGAATGAAATTCTTACTGAAGTTCTCCCAATGAGAATTATTTCAGTTTAGGCTTTAAAACAGATTTTTGTTGCAAAATGTTAATGGTGGTATTTCCCTATTTGACCTTTTTACCCAGGTTTGAAGAATCAAATTTCTTTGCAATTCCTGAGGCAGTAATAAAATTTCCAGATGACCCCTATAGTATGATATAATCCTTGGTGCTCAAATTCATTGGGGAAGAGCATACTGTTATATTCTCTTTCAGAATCAGATACCCTAAGGATGATATTCTCTACTTACATCCCTAGAGTCTTCCCTCCATCCATCCCTTCCTTCCATCCTTTCTTCTTTTTCCTAGAAAATTTGTTACTCTCATGATTACTCCTTGATGCATCAAGGAAAATATTTTAAAAATTATATTAAGGAGTATTTTTGATTCAGGCAACTAGCCCATTATATAATCAGAAATAAAATTCATCCTAGGTCTTAGGTTTTATTGTGATAATTTTTTTATTTGACTTTAAAATTCATGTTCGAGTTTTGAAGGTTAAGCTAGGAGGCTGATTTTGTATTCTAGCTGGGTGATCTGTCCATTTATGTAAGTGGGGTGTTAAAAGTCCCCTACTATTATTGTATTATTGTCAGTTTCTCCCTTTATGTCTTTTCGTATTTGCTTTATACAGTTAGATGCTCTGGTATTGGGTGCGTATATGTTTAGGAGTGTAACATCTATTGGGTGCGTATATGTTTAGGAGTGTAACATCCTCTTCTTGTATTGATCCCTTTATTATTATATAATGTCTTTCTTTGATTTTTGTTATAGCCTTTGTTTTCAAGTCTGTTTTGTCTGATATGAGTAAGGCTACCCCTGCTTTCTTGTCATTTGTTTGCATGAAATATCTTTTTCCATTCCTTCACTTTTGGCCTGTGTGTGTGTTTAGCTCTGAAGTGAGTCTTGTAGGCAGCATATGCAAGGGTCTTGGTTTTTTTTGTTTTTTTACCAGTCATCCACCCTATATCTTTTGATTGGAGCATTTATTCCATTGACATTTAAAGTAATTATTAATAGGTATGTATTTATTGCCATTTAATTACTTGTTTTCTAGTTGTTTTTGTAGTTGTTCTCTGTTCATTTCTTCTTTTTGTTTCTTCCCTGTGGTTTGATGGTTTTCTTTAGTAGTATGCTTATGTCCTTTTCTTTTTAGTTTTTGTTTTGTGGTTTTTGATTTGTGGTTACCATGGGATTCATATATGTTGACTTATAACTATGTTTACTTGCTTTAAACTTGTAGTCATTTAAGTTCAAACACCTTCTAAAAGATCAACATTTTTTACTCCCCTCTCCCACATTTTGTGTGTTTGATGTCATATTTTACATGTTCATGTTTATCCCTTACCTGTTTATTGTAGTTACAGTGCTTTAAAATTTTTGTCTTTTAATTTTCATACTGGCTTATTTAAGTGGTTGATCCTCAGTCCCTATTAAATATTGGCATTTCCTAGCAGCATTTTCTCTTTCCTTAGATTCTTAATTTCTTTTGCACTCAGAGAAGACCCTTTAATGTGTCTTTCAAAATTTGCTTTTTTTTTTTGCTTGAATAATTTCCATTATTCTATCTTCTAGATAACTTAGGCATTCTTCTGTATCACTTAATCTGCTATTCATTCCTTCTAGTCTCTTTTTTTTTCACTTATTAAATTCTTCATTTCTAATTGGGTCTTTAAAAAATATTTTCTAGTTGCTTGTTAAAATTATCACTATGTAGCTCTATTCTTTTCCCTAATTTAATTAACATATTTTTATATATCAGATGACTTTATTTTACTCTTATTTTTTAAATTTATCTTTTATTGAAGTATAGTTGAATTGCAACATTGTGTTAATTACTGCTATACAGTAAAGTGATTTGGTTATACATATATATATACATTCTTTTTCATATTCCTTTCCATTATGGTTTGTCACGGGATGCTGAATATAGTTCCTTGTGCTATATATAGTAGGACCTTGTTGTTTATCCATTCTATATATACCAGATTGCACCTGCTAATTCCAAACTCCCAGTCCTTCCCTCCACTACTCCCAGGCCCCACCAACAACCATCAGTCTATTCTCTGTGTTCCTGATTGTTTTTGATTCATAAATAGGTTCATTTGTGTCATACTTTAGATTCCACAAGTAAGTGATATCATATGGTATTTGTTTTTCTCTTTTTTAGTTAACATTTTTATTATCAATGCTTTGAATTCTTTATCTGGTAATTTGATTATTTAATTATTTATTTTTCCAGGGGTTTTCTCTTGCTATTTCAATTAAGAGCAGCTCCTCTTCCTCTTCATTGTGCTTAAACTTCTCTGCCTCTATGAATTTAGGTGAAACATTTACATATCAGTCTTGAAGGGGTGTTCTCAGGCGGGGGCATTCCTATACAGACTGCATGTGCCCAACACCTTTGACGGGAGAGCTGGATTGACATGGACACAAATCATGTCTTTCCTGAGAGTGTACTGTCAACTCTCACCTTGGTACTTGGTGGGGCTGGAGATGGAGGGGCTACAGCTGGAGCTTGTTGTGAGACAGGAATTCCCCTCTGCTCAGTGGCTGTTCCTCCTCTGTCGACATGGGGTCCCAAGTTGCTGGAGCAGAAGCCCTAAGCCCAAACTGGCTCTGTTCTTTTTAAAAGTGTATTTTCCTCTTTCTCTGCACTGGGACCCTTCCCCCAGAGCAGAGGATTGATGAAGCAAGTGGGGCCCATGCAGGCTCTTGGCTCCTGACAGCCACAAACAGAGGTCTGAGCTGTCTCTGAGGAGCTGCCTCTGCAAGAGCTCCTATTTGTTTCCCTCACTCTACTCAGATGCAACTTTGGGTGCAATTCCCTTTGTCCCTAATAGCTGATCACTGTCCCCAGCCTCCAACACCATGTTATGGAGCCACCCTGCAGAGCTAGTAGGGCATGTGTGGACTCTTGGTATGTATTGGGAGGTGAGCTGTGGTGGAGTGGCCACCATTAGCAATCTGGGCTGCTTCTAATGTGCTACTGGTGTAAGTGCCAGCAATGCCTGCTACTTCCACACCCCAGGCTCTGCCCTGGGACTGGTTTGCCTCTGCACCCCAGGGTCAAGTCTTCTCTTCACTTGTGGCCATCCCAGAGCCAGTGCTGCGCTATGATGTGGAGTAAGCAGGGCCAGAGTGTTCACTCAGCTTGGGCTGGGTGAGGGCAACCTGGCAGCTGCTAGAGCAGACCTCTCTCTGCCCTGCCTGGAGGGCTAGTCAGAGTGTGCACTCCTCGTGAGTGGAATCCAGGCTTATCACAGCCCTTCTGTTAGTCCCAGCAGTCCTTCGACCGCCCAAGGGGGCTCATCTTCCCAGTGTAGGACCCCAGGACTAGAGCACCCAATCTGTGGCTCTCACCGCTCATTCCCCAGGGCAGGTCTCTGCCCGTGTATTCTCCCTTTTCCTCTGAGTCTCCTCCCAGAGCATGTCCCAACACAAGCACTTTTCTTCCTTTCCTACCAGCTTACGTGTGTATCTTTCTTACAGCCTTGGTTGCACAGGAGTCCTTCTGTCAGTTTCCAGTTAGTTTCCAGTGAGAATTGTTTCACATGTAGATGTATTTTTGATGTGTTCATGGGAGGTGATGTGTTCCACATCCTCTTACTGCACCATCTTCTTTTTTTAATTAATTAATTAATTTATTTATTTTTGGCTGTGTTGGGTCTTCGTTTCTGTGCGAGGGCTTTCCCTAGTTGCGGCGAGTGGGGGCCACTCTTCATCGCGGTGCGCGGGCCTCTCACTGTCGCAGCCTCTCCCGTTGTGGAGCACAGGCTCCAGATGCGAAGGCTCAGTAGCTGTGGCTCATGGGCCCAGTTGCTCCGCGTCATGTGGGATCTTCCCAGACCAGGGCTCGAACCCGTGTCTTCTGCACTGGCAGGCAGATTCTCAACCACTGTGCCACCAGGGAAGCCCTACTCCACCATCTTGATGGATCTCCTCCCAATGATGTTGAATTAACATTTAGTTTGGGGGGGTTGTCATCATAAACTCAAGGGTTTTTAATATATTCAGTGTGCATTCAGTAGCATGCATTATTCATTAGATGCTCAAATTTTTCCTTGCTTAACAGAAGCCCCCGTGAGTTCATTTCTATGTCATTTTGAAGTCACTGATTAGTCTTTGATCTCTTTCTTGCTTTCCAATATTTCCTATTTCTTGTTTTATGCATTTGACTTATCTATATTTACTCTTCACTATGAAAAATGAAGATATTGGTAAGACTATACTCTCCATATGTGAACAGGAAGTAATGCCTTTCATTGGGGATATTCTACTCCCCCACAATACTAATGACTTCAAACCCCAAGAATTGCTCTGCTTGTGTTTTACCTATATTTGGTTTTAGGTGATGGTTAATTACAGTCGTGCCAGTTTTGGAAACTTTTATGAAGCCCACAGGGGAGGTTTCCAGCCCCAGACACTGATGGTTCTTTTTAGAATAAGTGATGCTTAGGACCTGTGTTTTCACCTATGACCAAGTTGTCAACTCTGGGGCAATAGAAATCCCATCTAACTTCTTGTCACAATGTTTGCAAAACTTCTAGGCTTGTGGGCTGAGTTTTCAGTCCCTGTACTACAGATAACATAACACCTGGTGATAAACACTTTTATGAAGGTGGATCAGTTCCAGCCACATTTCCCACACTGACATGAGGCCCAATTTCCTTTAAGTTCACAGTAGGTATCCCAGTATTCCTATGAACAGTGTTGTGTTAGTTCCAATTACCTTTTTGACTTTGAATTCCCTCTTTATTTCTGGCACCTAGATATTTTCTTGGTTTCAAGCTTGGTGTGGCATTAAATTTCATTTTTAATGATAAACTGTCTGTAATCTATGTGTCTTTGTATGGCATTCCATGCAGCTGGCCATAATAACAGGAAGTTATGACACCTTAACAAGAGATGAAAATTAAACATTTAAAAGACTTCTAAGTTTTCTTCTGGTAGAGGAAGGTGAAAAAGTTGATAAAAGCTTTCTTTCCCCCACTGAATATTTCAAAAATTTGTGAATTCCATCAAGAAAAAAGAATCAGACTTATAAATTATTTTAGTAAACACATAGTGAAATACTTCCAGTTGCACATGGTAAAGTTAAGGTGTTTCTAGTTTACTCCATTTCTAACACTAATTAAAATGATGCAAAAAACAAAAGTCTGCATCTTCAATGACACTAGTAGACAGCCAACACCCGATCTACTAATTGTAAATGGTAGTAGCCTAGCAGTGTAAAATTTTGACCAAATGAAGTAACATGCTGAGAACCCTGTATATTTTGATGTATCTTGGACACAATGACGTTCAGGATTTGAAGGACCTAGTCAAGAGACCCTTACTTGGAACATGAAAATCTGGAGACAGGAATAGGCCATGAAATTGTTCCATAGTAGATATTGTCATACATTGTATGTAATTTTATACCTTGATTAGAGATGGATACTTCCTTAATTTGGTAGAAATTGCATCTCTGATCAAATTCCAATATCATGCTCAAGGCTGAACTATTTGAAACTTTTCCATCAAAGTGCCTTTTACTTTTAGTATTTTGTAATATTATTGTGGACATATCAGTAAATGATATTCAAAAATTTTACAAAGAGTTTTAAAGACTGTCAAGTTGAGGGAAAAATATTTTCATAGAAAATGTGATTGTATTCTTGGAAAACTCAATAATAAACTAAAAATAGTACTGGAACTAAAAGGAAAATTTGTAGTAATCAGCCTGGTTACAAAATCAATCGCTTCCTTATTAATTATAGCTAGTTAGAAACTATATTAGATAAAACCTCCTGTTCACAACAGCAATAAAAAAGTAAAATACTGAGAGAAATTTAGCAATATAAGTTAACAGGGCTTACTTAATTGAAAAATTTAAAACACAGAATGAGATTTGAATAAATAGAATGAGTTCATTACTCTTAGTAAATTGGTGTTCTAGAGACTGCAGTGCTCTAACTCATGTAAACTTGGTACTGTGACAATAAAAATAAGACTTTTTTTTGTAACTTAAACTGATTAGAAAACTCAGAGAAATAAGCACTTAAGTAAAAATGAAGAAAACTTTAGGAGTATTGAAAATCTAGTAGCCTTGCAAGATTTATAATATTTCATAGTTTTACTATATGACAGTTTTGCTGTACTTTATGAGAATATAGATAGATCAATGTATAGAACAGACAAACTATGAAGTAAACCAACACAGATATGGAAACAATGTATAAAACAGACAAACTATAAAGTAAACCAACACAGATATGGAAATTTAGTATATGGTGATGATGGGAAACCTGGGTAGTTATTTGGGAACAGAAAGCTAGAATTCTATTCAGTACAACAATTCTATTGTACTGAACACATAATACACACACACTCCATCTCCTATTAGATCACAAACTGAACAGTTAAAAAAACAAAACAAAACTGTGTCTTGGAAGATATGGGCAACTTTTTCTATAATAATAGTGTAGGGAAGGTCCAAACACAAAGTTAATACTCCATAAAGAAAAAAAAAATGATACATTTGACCACATGAAAATATAAATGTTCTCACCGATCAAAATAGTCAAAGTGCCCAGCTGAGAAAAGGTATTTACAACTCCTGCTGCAAAGTCTTGTATTATTACTGAGGATTTTGTTAACTGTAATCCACATCTTCCTGATGTTTAGTATCTCTAGAGTGGCAACGTTGGGAAGCCTCCTAAAATGGCATCACTGTAAAAAACAGATGGCTGTGAGAGAGAGGGGAGGGCGGCTATCAGACTAGTTAGCAGCATTCCTGCAGTTGGAGTCTAGAGCAGGCTAGCTTTACTTAATGGCAGTGTCAGTTTCAGAGCCCAGGCCTGGTGGCTTTTAGATCTTGTAGGGACTGCTTTTAAGCAATGCTTCAATACCAGTTCTCTTGACTGCACAGAAGACACTCTTGTGAAGAAAACCATGGACATGGAAGACTAAGGGTTGCAAATTGATTCTGAAGAATCAGACGTTGAATTGGAGAAATATATTTTGCTTAATTTCCTGTCTATATTTGCTAGAGTGAAACATGGCCAAAACATCTGTCTACTTAAGTGTAAAAAGATTATTTTAATATGTTTAAAAATTATAAGTGATAAAAAAGCACTGTTTCTTAGTGTAATGAGCAGGGATTTTTTTCCCTTGTTACAAATAATGATGTCTTAGATTTGATGAAATATGGAATATAATGGTGTCGACTTAAAAAAAAAAAAGCACAACATGAGAGTTGCGAGTTTAGTTTTATTTGGGGCAAAATGAGGACTGCAGCCTGGGAGACAGCATTTCAGATAGCTCTGAGAAACTGCTCCAAAGAGGTAGGAGGGAAGGTCAGTATATATGTGATTTTGGTGAAGGGGGAGTACATACAATCAAGCACATGTTTTTTTGCAGAAGGTTTCTGCTAGTCACGAGGAGTAGTCTTCACCGTGAAGGATTTTAGTGCTTTTCTAGATATGAGGAGATTGGCTCCTGAAAATATCTATCTGAAGACCTGTTCTGCCAGTTTTCCCCAGGGCACTGAGTGCCTCATTTCTGCTCTCCAGCCTGAACTCCTTTCAGGGGGTGTTGAAAATCAGCAGCTGCAGCAGCACATGATTTGATCCTTGCAGAGGTAGCTGGCAAGTGCCAATGGCAAGTGCCAATTTGTTGTTGACAATGGGTTTCAACAAATCAATGAAAGATAAAACTTCAAATTCACATTTAAAGAAATACAAATGGCTGTTAAAAAATATAAATGGATGTTAATATTATTCATAGTTTTGAAAATAGAAAAATGAAATGCCATTTTACTATTAAATTCACCAAAGATCAAATATAGTGTGTGACAGTAAGAATAAACAAAACCTCCTTATACAGTTTTGGTAGTGGATTAAACTCTTTTCAAAGGACAAAGTGATGTATTTGTAAAGAATGAAATATTTCAGTGTTAATGGCAAGTTGAATAAATGAAGGGACATCCAATCAACATATTATCTTGTCCCTTAAAAGTGAAGCAGATGTTTATGTGCTACCAAAGAAATATCTCAAATATAGTTTAACCAGGAAGAGACCAGGTTCAGAACAGAAGCTATGTATATATAAAGTATGCTTTCATTTGTGGAGAAAACAAAAAACGAAACAAAACAAATATAGACATACACATGCAAATACAAAATTTTATAAGTATAAATTTTATATATACCAGTAAGTATATATTACTTAGAAGTATAACATGTTATACATGTATCTATATATCTATACCTGTCTATGTATCTATATCTACCTATCTATATAAAAAACGTGTTATATTTCAATCAAAACACTTGTTTAAAAAAAGAGTAGACAAAGGTCATTCCTGAGACTTTTTGCACTTTTGGGTAAGTAACCTCAGGCAGCTTTTGGTATGTGTACACACTGAGTCATACCTGTAAGATTAAGCTGACATCCATCTATTTACCTTGAACCTGTTTAACATCTTTTGTTTCCTTGTTGCTTCCATCAGGGGAAGAGCAGACCTGTCTCACCCCCCCTGCCCTTGCAATTCCTTTCTCTAGTTCAGCCAAAGGTGACTGCCATGCTCAGTGCTCATGTATTTTATAGGTATCTCAGGGATCTCTCTGTTGAAAGACACAGTTCTGGTGTTGTGGTTTCGGTTTGTTTTTCTCTATGCATGAGCTGTTCTTTTTGATTATTCTTTGGGAATATGTCAGAGTTCCGCCCCTTCAGATGGATATTTCTATTCTTTGTCCTGCCTATGCTCCCAAACATGCTGCTGTTAGAGATTAGAGGGAAAAACAATGTTGTCACTGTGGCTGGAATGTGTTCTTTCTTTCTGGTGATTGTTAGGACAAGCTCTATTATTTTTGCTGTTGCCTGAGTTGAATGATTTATGAGTGAACTATTTAATTTTTGGAGCACTTGACATTTTTGACCTCCAATCCATCAACCCTTTGGAATTACTTTGCTTGGTAGATTGAAATACTGCTTCATTCCTCTGTGGATATTTTCAATTTTCCTTGTCATAGGAATTACTGCCCTGGGTTTACCCAGGGGAGTTATCTGAGAGGTAAGCAGATGGCTTTCAGAGACAGCACTGTCAGGACACTGCAAAGAAGGTCTGTGAAGAACAGTGCCCCTGTTGAAGTGCTTTACTGGCGTTAAATTCTGACAGGGTAACTTTTCTTTTTCTTATACATTTCACTTTTGTTATGATAATAAAACTAACCAAAAATATTAGCATTATCTTCCTTACAAAATAATCAAGTTGTATTAAAAATAAATTTCCCTGTTGTCATAAATATGTCCATTAATACAGGTAGCTTTGTGAGACACTAATAGAAATTCTTGCTTTTATTTCAGCTATTTAGCTAAAAGCATTTCAAAATTTCTCAATGGAAAAAAATTTGTTTTTTATTCTAACTCTCTAGAATAGATTACTCCTTCCTTCACAGCATTGATGGTGAAGGCAAGATGGTTAAACCTTGGCAACTTCTGTAACTTTCTAAGAGCGAAAGTGGTAAAAGAATCAGATATTGTCAATACGTTAAGGATAATAAAAAATCTTGGTTATCCAGCATGTAATGAATGAGACAATGCATTTTGTGTCTATGTTCTATTTAACTCTAAAGTTAGGGGCTAATTAGACTGTCTGTGATTTGGCACCTGGACACGTTTATTGCTTTTCTCACAATATTGTCAGGATTGTATCTCTGGCCTTGACGCTTAACTCAGAAAGAGGATATGACACACTGGAAGAGGTCATCATTATGAGTAGACGCTGGAGTGAAAACAGCTGTCCTCTTTATACTGATAGAGCAAGAGGTCTGGCTTTGTGATTGGGCCCGTTCTGAGATGTGCTCCCTGGTGTCCAGAAATAGGTGCTGAATTAATCATCTTGTCCTAAGGAAAAACTCTTGGAATAACATTCAAAGAACAAAATTGACAGCTTATTATTGTTCAAGAGTTTTCTAAAATGAAGAGATGGAACTGATACCTGGCCACCAGGAAAAGATGATTATTTTCCTGTTATGTAATTTATAATTGTCCCTAATATAAGACATATTCAGGAATTAACATAGTGTTCTCTTCACCTCTTTGTATCCTTCTTAATGGCAAAAATCTCTTCCATATTAGGATACTTAAGAAAACTCACATCTCTAAAGTTTGAGCCAGTAGTGCCCTAGAAGTTATTCCTGTCCCCAGTTCTACTCTTTGAAGGATATACATGAATTGCCCTAAGAATCTTGAGGACATACATTTATTCATTCACCAAATATGTGTTGTGTCCCTACTTTGTGCTAGGTACTAAATGAGACAAAGTCACTGTTTTCAGGAAGCTTATACCATAGAATTAATTATAGTCTTTCATATGCTCAGGAACTAAGACCCTTTACCTACTTGAGGTTTCTGAAATAAATGATAGTATATCATTTAAAAATAAGTTCTCAAACGGACTTCCCTGGTGGTGCAGTGGTTAAGAATCAGCCTGCCAATGCAGGGAACATGGGTTTGAGCCCTTGTCCGGGAAGATCCCATATGCCACGGAGCAACTAAACCCGTGCACCACGACTACTGAGCCTGCACTCTAGAGCCTGCAAGCCACAACTCCTGAGCCCATGTGCCACAGCTACTGAAGCCCACGCACCCTGAGACCGTACTCCGCAACAAGAGAAGCCACCACAATAAGTCCGTGCACTGCAATGAAGAGTAGCCCCCTGCTCACCATGACTAAACTAGAGAAAGCCCGCACGCAGCAACGAAGACCCAAAGCAACAACAACAAAAAATGTTATTTTTAAAAAAGTTCTCAAAAGCACACTCTTACACATTCATATCATACTTTATGATCTCTTTTTTTTTTTTTTTTTTTTTTTTTTGCGGTACGTGGGCCTCTCACTGTTGTGGCCTCTCCCGTTGCGGAGCACAGGCTCTGGACGTGCAGGCTCAGCGGCCATGGCTCACGGGCCCAGCCGCTCCGCGGCATGTTGGGATCTTCCCAGACCGGGGCACGAACCCGTGTCCCCTGCATCGGCAGGTGGACTCTCAACCACTGCGCCACCAGGGAAGTCCCTTTATGATCTCTTAATACTTACTTTTGGGAAAAAAAAAAATCTCCCTAAGTCCAAACAACTTTCTTTTATTCTTAAGAAGTGGAGAATTTGTTGTTTCATGACCTCTATAAAAATGATTATTTAGCTGGAAAACTTATTAAAATATAGATTAGATTCAGTGCATCTGAGGTGGGGCCCAAGAGTATTCTCCATTCTCCAGGCTTCCAGGTAATGCTAATGCTCCTGGTCCATAGACCACTCTGAGTGGCAAGGCTCTATACTACAGCATTATGGACTATATGTATTTCATCCTATTTCTCAATTATAAAATTCTTTATTTTATTCTTCATAATAAAAATTGGCAAACATGACTGTCCAAGTCGAGTAGTGGTTATTTATAATATTCCCATCACAAAGCAGAGACTATAAAAATATTTATGGTAAAGATTATGATCATTCAATCTATCATTCAATACTGTACATTTATGGTATAGCAAATAGGGGATTATATAACACAGTGGTTAAGAGTTTGGGATTTAGGATCAGAAAATCCCTACTAACTATGTAACATCAAGCAAGTTATTTAATCTCCTAAACCTGTTTCTTCATCTGTAAAGTGAGGATGACTAATACTACTTGCCATATAGGGATAGTATAAGATTAAATGAGAAAATGCATATAAAAACCTCACATAATTTCTGGCACATATTGTGTGGTCAATAAATACTAGTCCCATTATTATATGCAAGGGCTGTAGTGGGTAAAAAGTAAGGAAGGTTATTACCCTGTCCTCAGAGAAGACACACTTTGGCATGGAGGCATAATGTATATGTTAATAACTAATTGGACTTGGAAAGATGGGTAAAGAAGAGCAAAAAGTGCAACTGGAGTCTGAAGAAGCAGTGATGAATTCCACTTGGGGACCATGCCAGCTGACCCTTATTGAGGACTCAACTCTGCATCACTCAGTCAGCATTCAAGTGCTCTTTATTAATTCACTTGATCCTGACAATAACCCTGTGGTAGGTTAAAGCTTTAATCTGCATTTAGTAGAGGAGGAAATTGCACTGGAGGAAGGTTGACTTGCCCACAACTAGGAGGTATTTGATCTAGGTGCCAAACTGAGTGTGACATTTGGGTCTACCTATTAACCACTGTACTAGTCTCATCTAAAAAGAAACAAAGCTGAGGGTAATCTCTGAGCTCACTTTTAGCAATCAGGCAATCTCAATTCCCAGGGTGGGAAAAGATGATTGAGGACAGGAGTTACAGGAACTGAGAAGGGCATGGACAAAGGCAGACTGGAAAATGGAAGCAAGTAGGGAAAAATGGGAGTATTTGGAATTACTGGGGCACATATTAACAGGAGAACTGTACTGACATGACATTAATCTCCAGGGAATAGAGATTGTCTTGGGACTTGGATTCCCGTGCATGATGTGCTTTTGAAAAGACAACCTCAACAGAAAAGACGACAATAGCCTAGCTGCTGACATATAGTTAGGAGAAATGTTTTCCCTATGGATATGAAAAACCAGCATCTTTTTTTTTTTGTTAGATTTGGGTGAAATGTGTGCTCTTTTCCTTTCCAGGTCTTAAGAATGGTTTATTCATCCATATATACTTTCATACCATCTAATGCTGTTTTAAGAGGAATAAATAATATTTGCCAAACTTTAGCAGCTATTTTCTTTCTTTTACCATAGGGATTACTTTGTTCCCTCATCCAGTAGCTAAAAATTTGCTTGAATAGGCTCTGTCCAATTGGTCTAGTTTATTATCTTGTAACTTCAGCTATGATTCATATATATAGTCTCTGGCCTATTGCTTCCCTGCTTTCCCACTCCTAAAACTAACACTCTCTCTCTCTCTCTCATTTTCCTCTGTCATTCCCTCCCTCTCACACAATGGCCACACAGACATGATTCAAGAGATTTAGATATGTTTCTACCTCCACCATTCAATATCTAAACAATATTGGATGAATAGTTTATATTCTCTGGGGTCCATTGCAATGCAGGGATGCTGACTTTAAACCAAACCAAGATATTTGAGGGTAACATTTGAGAAGTACTTTCCATTTCTCAGGAGAACATTTTTTTCTGGTCTCAGGTGTTATTTCCAATACTCATGATCTTTTTTATTCCTTTATAGATGTTATGTCCTAGGAAAAGCAGCAGATAAATACCCTAGGTTAACATTAGTTTTATAGAGGAAAGTCAAGCCTCTAAGCATTTATCATTGAAACATTTTGTTTTAGAAGACTTGAATCTGGAGAAGGTTTATGTCCCACCTGTGCTGTTTTTGCAATTGTATCTAGTGATATATATAGCAATCTTAGTTAGAAGTAAATATGAGGTCTATCTTGGAACTCAAAAGCGGAAGAGTGAATTAAGTTTTATCTACCCCTCCTTTTCCCATCTTCCATTTTAGCTATTTTCTACTTTGGAAGAAAATCACAAATGTTGAGAGATCAGCTGCTTTTTCATATGTCGGTGTGGTAGGCTGAATAATGGCCCCCAAATATGTCTATATCCTAATCCTCATTCAAAGTTCTTGATACTAAGCTGCTTTCTAATAAGATATAACCCATAAATAGCCTGACTGTGGATCTTGGTTTTCCCAAGTCAAGCCTGTTAACACCTGTTGTCCCACCATAATTATTAGTAGTTACCTCTTTCAGTCTCTCAAATTTGGATGAAAAATTATCTAGTCCCCTTACCCATAAGCAATCTGGGCAACTTGAATAAAACTGGAATTAGGTTCTAGAATTCAATACTTCAAAAAAATGTAATTGCTTTGTGTAGAAAATATATCTTCACTTGTGTAGAACTTTACTAAGAGAATAACTTGTCAGAGATAATCTCTTTTCCCTTGGCTAGGTGCATGAATTATTTTTCCAGATGAACTGCTTTTTTAATTTCTTAAGACTCCATACATACCACATCAACTGTCCCCTCAACCCAAGATTGGCACTCATATTTGTATTACATTGTATTTTTATCTTAATTTGGAAAGAATCGGCTTCCTTATGGTCTTCTCATTTTGGAATCTTCATTTGCTTACATAGGCTTTGTTTTATGTCCTATAGTAGAGCTTTGTACATTTTGTAAATAGATCTAGTTTATTTCATGTTGACTTTATTCCTAGGAAGTTTACAATTTTTGCTGTACTGCGAATGGAATTCCACCCCCCGCCACCCTGTACGTTTTCTAAGTAGTTATTGCTAGTACAAAGAAAAGCTATTGATTTTTTTGTCATTGAGTACATAGTTTGCCACTGACCATCTTTTGGAACTCAAATAATTTCCCAGTGGGAGTCTTCAGATTTTCAAGCTTTATAGTCAAATGATCGGCAAATAATGATAATTTTGTTTCTTTTTCTTCTAATTGTTGTTGTTGCTTTTTCTTTCTTCACTGTAGTGATTAGAACCTCCAAATAATCTTTAATGATGGTGATGAATTTTGGATATTTCTATCATTTGCTGAATCCTTTATATATGTCAAGAGACTCTTCAACCCAGGAAAATTCCTTTTTTTTCTTTGACTATTATTTCTCCTCTAGTCTTTCCTTTCTCTCTTTATGGAACTCTTATTCATATACTACATCTCCTAGCCTTCCATCTTCCTCTATTTTCTTTATATTTCTTTACTTCCTTCTTATGTTTTAGGTTTGATTCCCTGGAAGTAGAGCTTGAGACAGGGACTCTTGTACAGGCACTTCCTGAGGTAGTGTTCTCAAGGGAAATCTTTGAAAGAGTGAGCAAAGCTGAATAAGACAGGGAAAGAAGCTGGGCAAAGATAGGGGTTCAGCTGAAGCCTGGCCTTGGCCTAAGACCGCGGGGAGCTCTGACGTATAAATGGTACCACAGGGTTATCCTCTCTGAAAACCAGGCCTAGCTTATGTACCTCCTTGTCAGGTGGTTCCTTGCTGGGAACCCTAGCTGAGGCTGAGGGTGTGATTGCTCAAGTCATAGGGGAAGAGTGCAGCTGTGACTTGTTAGCAGCCAACAGTTAATAGCAGTTGGAGAATGGGTGCATCAGCCCAACACACCTGCATGAGTCACCAAAAGCATCTACTAAATACTCTACATTTATATGCAATATAAATTGATAAAATATGTAAATATTCTATATTAAGAAATCCTCAACAACAAAAAATAAGCATAATAACAGCGACCACAACAACAAAATTTTCAGCTTCCAAGCAATGTTACAAATAAGTAGTATTTGAAAAAAGTTTCTATATTTTTTTTGAAAAACATAAGCCTTCAAGCTCTTCTTTTCTTTGTAGAATTTCCTTTGGTTTCTTCGAGTGTGTAAAGAACACGAGAAGAGACCTTTAGAAAGAGATTCATTTCTTTCACATTTATGTTCTCTGGTTGTGCTCCACTTTCATCATAAGAATATTTTTCTATTCTCAAAGATTTTTTCTTAATAAATTTGTTGTAGTTCTGAACCACAAAAGTAGGAGCTTTATTTTGTCATCCTGAGCATCAGTTAATGTTTCAGTCATAGTGGAAACCTGCTGATCTTAAAATGGTCTGAAGCTCATAAGCCTCTGAGCAATGTCCACAAGTCATTTTTAATCATAGAGTTTCTAGGGACCAAACTGCTTAATGAGGTCCATTTAGTCTTCTTATATTAGGGGAACAGTTGTTTTAGAACTCTCCAGTGCCTATTATAAAATTACTGCTTATTAGAAAACTATTGCTCAATGAAGCTTCTTTGCTAATAGTAAAAATATGAAATGAATGTGAAAACAACAAAAATATTGTATCATCGGTATGAACATATACATATACATGTAAAATGTAATGTTTTGCTTAGGATGATAAAATCAGCTAAAGGGTTATTTCATCCAAATACTCAAAGTTAAGTCTACCATCTCCCACTTTTGACTGGGGTCCAGCAGTAACCATCCAAAAAGAGAAAGGGTCTCATCTTTTCAGTGTTCAAGGAGATGGAGACATTTTAGTACTGAGCAACCTGGGTGAGAAAGGCTCTGTGTAATAGAAAATGAAATGAGTTTCAAAGCTTTCCTCTCCTTCAGAAGAAGCTGCTTTCCTCCTCTGATGCGGTTAGTAGGTGATTGTGTTGTTCAGTGGAGTGGTTAAAATAAGTTTTTTAAAGTCCATCAATATATTTAGATTACAAAATGCCATTGGAATTAGATAACTATCTTCCTGTATCACATTTCTTTTGGGTGAAGATATATTTCTATGATCCATACATACTTGTCTTTAGAAAGAATTTGGTTAGACTGGTGAGATCTTCAGATAATATTTGACTAGGTCATTTTCTTTATGTGAGAGTTATTTATATCTTGTGGAATGTTAAACATATGTTATTGAATATGATATGTGAATGTATACATATAATTATGTGAATAATATACATAAATGTGAATGAAAGGATTAGATTATCTTTAACAGTGAAGTTTTGAAGTTTCAAAGCCTTGTAGATAAAATAAGTGAGCTCAACTTTAAATGTGTAAGGACATTGGAAACCTGAATAAGCCACAAACTTGTTTTACATACTAAGGTAACTCTATTCTAGTATTAGATGTTTGGAGAGAAGAAAGGAAAATAGCCTCATAAAAATTGGAAAATTTATAGGTCTCACAATATTGATTTGTTAAGATTTAATAAGAGCAATATTTGTTTCCTGTTGCTGCTATAACAAACTACCACAAAATTTGTGACTTAAAATAACACAAATTTATTAAACTTTTTTAGGTCAGAAGTCTGTGAGTCTCACTGGGCTAAAAGCAAAGTGTACGCAGAGCTGTGCTCCTTTTGGAGGCTCTAGGAAAGGATCTGTTTTCTTGTCTTTCCAACTTCTAGAGACGCCTACCTTGCTTGGCTTATGGTCTCCTCCTCATCTTCAAAGCCAGCAATATTACATTTCTCTGACCCTTATTCCATCTTCATCTCCCTCTCTCTGACCATAGCCAAGAAAGGGTCTCAGATTTTAAGAACTCATGTAATTAAATTGAGCCCACAGAGATAATTCAGGATAATCTCCCTATTTCAAATTCCTTGATTTTAATCACATCGGCAAAATCCTTTTTGCCATGTAAGGTAACATATTCACAGATCCCAAGAATTAGAATGCTGACATCCTGGGTGGGGGAAGCATTGTTCTGCCTACCACACAGCAGATCATTTCTAGGTGGAGTAAGAGAGATGAGCCTTTACCACAAAAGTGTCTATTTCTCCTAATACAGTCAACCTTCATAGCATATTTCTAACAATCACATCACTGTAGTATCTCACATAAAGTTTATAATCAACTGAAATTGCAAGATAGTTTTCTATCACTATTCATATTCTATCACATATTCATATATTTATTTCAATAATTTTTTTTAAAGAACTCCATTTTTCAATCAATGGAATGAAAATGAAAATTATGATTGATTATTCAGTGTAGCTGATATTCAATGAGGCTTCAAGGTTAGTACTCACAATCAAAGGAGGAATAACTTCTCAGTCTTGAAACAAACACTTACCTCGGGTTCTTAGAAGTGAATTTTAATGGAACATAATTTACTTTTATTTAAGAAAGTTTGCCAGGCTCTTAAAAACCAAGGCATTCTCATGGCTTACAATAAAGGTAAATAAAATCATGCTGCTTTCAGTGTTTACCAAATCCAGCTGGTTAGAGACATTTGTAAATACACTGTCTATTTTTTCAGTTCTGCAAACGGTTCCTTGATTTCCTCATTTGCACCTCCAGCCTCTGGTTTTTCTTTAGTCTGGAGCCATCAGTTCTTGCAGACTTCGAGCCATGCTTTGCTGTCAGGCTGAAACTGTGGGGAGACAGCTCACCACTCCCGCAGCACCACACATCTTTTGCTGGGCTTCCCTCCAGGCAGAAGGAAGTGGATGTAGGTCCAAGACCCAGGCAGGCAAACTGATGTTCTTCGAAGCAGGGTTTGGTAGATTTCAGCAATGACAACCACCTCTTTTAATGGAAACAGTAAAATTTAGCCTTCACTGACCTTTTTAAGTTTAATGAAAAACAGTGACCTAGAGAAAAATCTGCAGTGAAGCCAGACTGGAGAATAGGACTAGACATTAATATGCACCACTGTATGAGTAAAACCTGCAGTTAACAGTGGCAGACAGGAAAACTGACTCATGCCGTGACATCTTTAGGCAACTTTCTTAAATAACAAGTAAACCAGAAGAGACAGGAAAATATACAGCAAATGTGTATATATCAGTTATGGATCGTACTCCCGTAGAGAAAAGCAGGATAAATCTGCTGAAAATCCTCTTTCGTTCAAAGATGTTTGTGCATTTTTTTAGCTACAGTGTTTCTTGCATGCAGCCAGATTGGGTTGAGTGAAGACCACAATCAAGGTAACCCAGATCCCCTCTAGGCATTTAAATTTCATCTGCCCAGACTATTTTTCTCGAATAAACTCTCCATCCCCATTTAGGCAGGGCTATAATCACATGACCCCATCTTGTAGGGTGACCAACAGTCCCACTTTTACACTGGGCTTTCAGTTTTAAAACTGAGACTGTCCTGGACATACCATTTTGATTTGAATGGGTTCCCGAGATGCAGGACTTTTCATGCTAAAACCAGGAAATTCCTGAGCCAGTTGGGACAAGTTGTTTACCCTATCAAGTGTCTTGCCTTGGAGTACACTTTAGGACTACTGTTGAAGCTTTGGGAAAGAGCTGCCCTTTGCTTACTGCAAGGGTGAGTAAAAGTCTTTCCACCTGGGAAAGACCATGTCTGCAGAATGAGGCAACACTGTGAAAGACTCCACTGAGAGGGCATATTCAAGGGAGAAGCAGAATTTAATACTGGTTTCATCCGTAAATTCTGGATATATTCCCTGGATTTTCAATTTCTGTTAGACAGTACATTCCTTTTTTTTTTTTTTCACTTAATGGTTTGATTGGGCATGATTATAGGCCATGTCCAATTTATATTTTCTCACGTAGTGCCAAATTACATTTCAAAGAAGCTACTAGATCAATTATTTTTTTATACCATCAGGTAGATGACTATTTTAACCGATATTTGATGTTGTCAGGCTTTATCTTTTGCCATTAGTGTTAAATGCCGATGGATTGTTGATATAGTTTGAATTTCCTTGAATAATAGTGATGTTAAACATTATTTCAACTTCTTATTTTTTTTTCAGAGATCCTAAATTGAGACTAGTGTTCTAAATCCTCTGACCCATTTGGTGTTGGTTGTTTGCCTTTTCCTAAGTGATTAGTTGGGTTTGATTTTATATATTTATAGTTTGTTACCTGTTTTTTTAACATTGATTATGATATCTTTAGACATATATAAGTGTTGTATATTGATATAGTGAAATTTACTGATCTCTTTTTATAGATTTTTTTTGTGTGTGTGTGTTGTTTGAAAAACCTATCCTATTCCTAGTCAGAGATATTTTTCATATTTTTTCCTAAACTTTTTGTTGTTTCTCATATGTAGGTCTTAATTACGTCAGAATTTTGTTTGTGAGCTTGATATCCAAATTTATCCATATGGAAAGTCAACATCATTTATTCCATCCCCAAATGGTATAAAATAACATCTCTTTTTTTTTTAACTGAATACTCAATGTATGCTTAGGTCTATTTTTGAGGCCTTTAGTCTGTTCCACAGGAAGAAGTTTAAGTTCATTGTATAAAATCTTTTAAATATTTTCGTCAGAACTGCAACTGTTTTGTGGATTTATTTAGGGAAAATTGGTACCTTTAGGATAGTGCTTCAGGTCTTCTTTTATGTCTTTATATAGTTTTATAATTTTCTCCGTTAAGACCTTTTCTAACTTTTGTTATATTATTTCTAGGTGAATCCCCAAATGTCCTAACACTTCAGCTCTATTTTCTTATTTCTGGTAGATTGGAAGAATATTTCTTTATGTATTAGTTTTAGGTTCTGTGTCTATCATCGACTCCAAGTTTTTTCATGCAGCCTATTGAAGTTTTTTGTGGTCATATCATTTGTAAGTAAAGTCAGTGGTCTTTATTTTGTGTGTGTATATGTGTATATATACATAAAATTTTATTTATTGGCAAAGATCATCAAAATAGTGTTGAATAATAGTGATTATAGTGAGCATTCTAACCTTATTCTATTCACTACTGTGTTTGATGTTAATGAAGATAAAATATATTTCCATTTATTTAGATCTTTTATTTCTTCCAAAAATGTTTCATAGTTTTCAGTGTAATATTCTTACTCTTCTTTTAATAAATTTGTTATTAAATATTTTATGATAATGTGATTGGCATGCATCCTTAGTCAAATTTCTTGGACTTAATCCATAAATAGTACTCCCATCCCATTTACCTGTCCACATACTGCATAAGAAATTCACAAATAACATAAAGCAAACGTGTGTCTCTCTGAAGGCAGTAAGAAGATAGGACTCCAAATTTTAGTCTTTTATCTTTTCGTATTTAGTCTTCCTTCCTGGATTCTCTTCCAGTTAATCTTCCGGCTTAAATTTTGGTGGTTTTCAGAGTTTTCTCCTTGGTCCTAGTCTAATCCAGATCTGTAAACCTTCTCTTGGTGATTGGCCTAATGTCTGGGACTTCTCTCATGACAGGAATTCTCAGATGTAACTCTGGCTCTGAATGCTCTTGTAATCCTGACCTATTAGAAGTTATCATTTCAATATACATCAGGCCCTCAACCACAACACATTCAAAGCTGAACTTCTTATCCTCTACTCAAAATGCTTGTTTCGTTGTCTTGGTTAATAGTGTCACTCACTTTGCAGATTGTTTTTAATGGGCTAAACTTAGTGGTTTGCAAAATCCTATTTGCAAAAATTTTAATTCTCATCTTCATGGTTCAGGAGAATTAAATACTCTAGTGACAAAGAACAAGAAAAAGAAAGAAGAGTTTAAAAATCAAGGCCTATTTATTGGGAATTTTGGAAATATAATTATTTTGGGATCCATACCCCCAAATGACAATAGGATTCTGGTACCCAAAGAACAAAAGCATCAGCCATCTCTTTTTCCATAACCTCTTCAGACTTCTCCTTCCTATTCCTGGAAAATATCTTGGCTGTAGGATTAACTAGTATTTCAGAAACCCCAGGCTGTGATCAGGGCTTAGATTTTTAAAATGCTCTCTCACCAAGTTCTTGTCATCACACATTGAACTGGCTGCTCGTTTATTGCTTCCTTTAAAGTATTTTATTAGTCTTTGGGAAGGAGTCAGTTTTGATCTCCCATTAACGAAGTTCCTCCCAAGACTCAGCTAGTGAAGCGAACTACTATCAATCGTTATGTCTTCTTTAGAGAGGAAATATTAATAAATTAGAACATAATCCTGTCTGGGTCATGTTGACTAGGAAAATATTATTGTTTATTCATCTGCATTTGGGGACAGATATTTCTATTACTTAAACTTTAAGTATTATTATGGTCCTTGCTTTTGTTTTCTGAAGGAGAAAAAATTAAAACTCCCTAACTCTCCTCTTCTTTTTGGTTCTAATCCCAAACTTAGATAATTGCCAAATGAACTTTAAAAAATGACCACTAGATTAACCTTCATTCCTTAAAGTGGAATCTTTGTTGTCATTCTCAGCTTCCACTTTTGCTTCCTCTCTATATCCAGTTGTTTTTAAAACCTGTTGAATCAAAAGCAAAAATACTCTTGCTTCTGGTTGGTGTGATATACTCCATAACTTGGCATATTAAGTCTTTCAGAAGATCTGTCTCCCAATTCTTCTCCCTATATCCTACATTGGTGCCTCACTGTTCTCCAGACAGGACTTTCTCATTGACTACTGATTGTATCTACTGATTACTCATCCTGAAAAGCCATCTTCACCATCTCTACCTACCTTCAAAAACTCACTCTACAGGACTGAGCTTAAATGGGGCAGGTAAAGAGGAAAAATATACCATTGGTCACTATATGATAATTTTTCATAAAAGTTCCAAAAGAGTAGGAATCATGTCTGTATCATCTTTGATTCTCTTTCATCTTTCATATTTAAAAGAGTAAATGGCCAGCAGTAAACAAGTGTAATTTGAAATTCAAAACACTATACCATTTACAGTAGGACCCCCCAAATTAAATAGTTAGGTATAAATCTAATACAATATGTACATGATCTATATGAGGAAAATTATAAAACTCGAACAAAATCAAAGAAACTTAAAAAATAAATGGAGAGAGATTCCATTTTTATGGATAAGGCTCAGTATTGTTAAGATGTCAGTTCTTCCCAGCTTGATATATGGCTTCAATATAATCCCAGTCAAAATCCCAGCAAGTTATATTGTGGATATCAACAAAGTGGCTCTAAAGTTTATATGCAGAGGCAAAAGACCCATAAAAACCAACATAATATTGATGAAGAAGAACAAACTTGAAGGACTGACACTACCCAACTCCAAAAACATACTGTAAAGCTACAGTAATTAAGGCAGTGAGGTATTGGTGAAAGAGTAGTCCATTGGGAACAGACTGAAGAGCCCAGAAATAGACCCATGTAAATATAGTCAATGGATCTTGGACAAAGTAATGGCAATACATTGGAGCACAGATAGTCTTTTCAACAAATAATGCTGCAACAACTAGACAGCCACATGCAAAGAAATGAACCCAGATACAGACCTTATACCTTTTGCAAAAATTAACTCAAAATGGATCATGGACCTAAATGTAAATGAAACCATAAAATTCCTTGGAGATAACACAGGAGAAAACATAGATGACCTTGGGTATGGAGAAAACTTTTTAGATAAAATACCAGAGGCATGATCCATGAAAGGAAATAATTGATAAAATGGACTTCATTGGAAGTAAAGCCTTCTGCTCTGCCAAAGATAATGTCAAGAGAATGATAAGACAAGCCACAGACTGGAAGAAAATATTTGCAAAAGACACTTATAGAGGGCTGTTATCTAAAGTATACAAAGAATCCTCAACACTCAACAATGAGAAGATGAGCAAACTGATTTAAAAATGAGGCAAAGACCTTAACAGATACCTCTGTTAAGATACACAGATGGCAAATAAGCATAGGAAAAGAAGTTTGACATATATCATTAAGGAATTATAAATTTAGAAAACAAGAAGATATCCCTACATACCTATTAGAATGCCCCAAATCCAGAACACTGACAATATCAAATATTGGTGAGAGTGTGGAGCAACAGGGACTCTCATTGCTAGTGGGAATGCAAAATGGTGCGGTCCCTTTGGAAAGTAGTTTGGAAGTTTGTAACAAAAATAAAATACTCTTATCATATGATGTAATGATCACACTCCTTGGAATTTGTCAAAAGAGGTTGAAAAATTATTTCCACCCTAAAACCTGCACACAGATGCATAGCAGCTTTATTCATAATTGCTGAAGCTTGGAAGCATCCGAGGTGTCTTTCAGTAGGTGAATGTATAAACAAACTGTGGTACATCCTGACAGTGGAACATTATTTAGTGCTAAAAGGAAATGAGCTATCAAGCTGTGAGAAGACATAGAGAAAACTTACATGCATATTACTAAATGAGAGAAGCCAATCTGAAAAGGCTACAGACTGTACAATTTCAGTTTCGTGACATTCTCAAAAAGGCAGAACTATAGAGACAGTGAAAAACATCAGTGTTTTCCAGGGGTTTGGGGGAGGGAGGGATGAATAGGCAAAGCACAGAGGTAGGGCAGTGAAGCTATGGATACATACCATTATAAATTGTCAAAACACATAGAATGTACAATATTTAGAGTGACGCCTAATGTAAACTACAGTTTAGGGGTAATGATGATGTGTCAAAGTAGGTTCATTGGTTGTAAAAAAAATTGTACCACTGTCCATGTGAGGAGACAGGGAGTATATGAGAACTTTCCATACTTCCCACTCAGTTTTGCTGTGAATCTAAATCTGCCCTAAAAAATAAAGTTTATTAATTAAAAAATTAAGCTTTAGCCCAGGGATTAGGAAAGGAAACCATAACTTAAAGTACCACTGAATTTGTGATAAATTTCTAAATTTTAATTTTAAACTTTTTATTACTTCTAAACTTTCTTGGCCTGGACTCAGACGCAGGCTGAAATCAGGAACTGCGTACTGGATGTGGACAGAAAAAGCTCCAGGAGAACTCCTCCATTTCTGATCTGAGTAGGTTTCTATGGGTGAGAGAGAGTGAGTTAAACCTTCTGTTTCTGCTTTATTTCATTCTCTCCTATGGCAGTGATCATAGAAGTGGTCATACAGGCCACTAAACTCAGAGGAATGGAAACCCTTCTCTCTGACCAGAGGAATATGTTCCCAAGAGCACGTGAGAAAAATCTCCATTGCTTCTTTATTTCTCTATATCTTCATGTTGGTAGGTCCCAGAGGCAGATGCAGTCAGGGAAATCTGTGACAGAGAGAAAAATTAAAGCCTTGGCTCTCTAGTCAAAGATGAGGAAAGGAGTCCCTGTGATATGGAAAGTGTCAAGGAAAAAGCAGAAAGGAAGGAGTTTAAGAAAGTGATTCCATAAATTTGTATGTGTATTTCTGAGCTACAGATGTATGGATCTGACCTAACCAGCATACCACAGGCTTTGAGAATTGAACTACTTGGGTAGATCACTGTGCATGTCCTAGAATGGCAACTGTGTGGCACACATGCAGGACAGATCTGAGTAGCACTGCAAAAGCTTTGATAAATGGACTGAAGGTGGAGCCATAGCCCAGGAGGACAAATAGGAACTTATGGTCCTAACCAAATCAGGCCAGTTGCCTGTTAAAATAACAGGAACAACAGCAGATGAACATTCTGCACAAAATTTAAATTAGACCAATAGTCTCCTAATTTTCAAAATGCCCAGTATATAACCAAAATTACTAAACATATGAAGGACCAGAAAAATAGCAACAATTCACAAGGGAAAAGAAAATCAACAGACTCCAAACCAGAGATACCTTTGATGTTGTAATTATCAAATAAAGACTTTGAAACAACTATTATAACTGAGCTCTATGAAGTATGGGTGGCCATTCTAGAAATGAATTGATGTATAGAAAATCACAGCGGAGAAATAGAAGCCATAATAAAAACCCAATGGATATTTCCTTATTAAAAATATGATAACTAAAATAAAAACAGTAGAATGGAGATGACAGAAGAGTCAGTACACTTGAACACAGGTCAATAGGAATAACATACTCTTATGTTACGTCTTAAAATTTAAAACAAAAAAGAGTACAGGACACATTTCTTTGCAAACAACAATGTAAAAAATAAGAAATCAGCGAAGTAGAAACCAAATGCCAATGTGCCCTATATATAAAATTTCTTTTTATAAATCATCTTTGTTTGAAAAAGAAATCAGTGCTGAAATTGAAGAATATCAAGAAAATAATGAACCATGGATAGGCTACAGATAAAACTTACATATATGGCTAAATATATTTATGGTAAAATTTATTTCTTTGATTCCTTATATCTCTAAAAGTGAAGGAAGTAATTTAAATGCAATTAGCACTCACCTTGCAATTGCATGAGGAATCATAAAATGCAGTGTAAAATTAGCAGTAAGAAAATATTTAAAGACAGAAATTAATGAAACATAACTGAAAATGCAGTTTGTAAAGGGAGAATACTTATGTGGAAAACTATAAATTAGATAACACATTATGTAGCCTAATGTTAAAAAAAAGAGTCATAACAAATGAAATGAAGACGAAAAGTAAAACACAGGGATACAATCAAATGAAGTATTAGAGAATAATATGTTAAACAAAATGCAAATAAATTTAAATTTTCAATTTGATTTGAGAAAGATGTTAAATCTATACTGGTTAGTACAGATGGAATAAAATTTAAAGATTATCCAAAATTCCACTTCAAAATCAAATCCATGTGGGAATTTGTGATTTTGCTATTATGTTATCTTAATATCTTAATATTATGTTATCTTAATTTCTTAATTTTGCTATTATGTTATCTTAATATGTAGAATTAGGAGATAAATCTTTAAAGAACAGAAAAATCATAAAAACATTAGCTCTTCTCTGCTCCATAGCCCCAACCAAATAAATAAGTAAATACACAGAGTACCAGGCTAAGCACATCCGACAACTTCAAAGATGCTGTATTTCAGGAACAAAAATTCCAGTGTTAACAAGGTATTTGAGTTTATAAATGTAAAGCTCCTTTGTTTTTTATATTCATTCCAACATAAACAGCAAAATTTAACCAAAAGATCACCAAAAGAAAACTATAAACAGATTGCATTTATGAATTTTAATAAGAAACAATCTTAAATAACATGTAACAATAAGTATAATTTTGAAATCAATTAAAAATAATATGACATGACCAAATGAGGCTTATCTTTAGAAATACCAGATGTTAAAATATAAGGAAATTAATTAATATACTTCATGTTTTTTAAAGTGAAGGGTAAAAAATTTATGCAGTCAGTTCATTGACAGCTGAAGATGAATTTTATTAAATCATTTACCAATTTAACATAAAACTTATTAAAATAGAAATAGATACTTATTTGCTTGATTTTTATAACTATTTACCAAAGCCAAAAGTACACAGAGTAAGTATTGAAAAACAAGAATAATACGACAAAAATACCCACTAATACTATCGTTATTTAAATTTACTCTGGAGATATATATTGTGGTTAGGAAAAAGGCAAAAGGGCATAAAATTGAAAAGGAACGACATTTTCATTATTAACAGGTGATTGCATAGTTGGTAAATTTAAGAGAATAACCTGAGCACTGTTAGGAATACAGAAACAGTAAGAAAGTTCATTAAGACGTCTTATTCAAAATTAGTATTCAAACCTTAACATTTCTTTCATACAAGAAGTTTTAAAGTAAAACAGATGAGAAGATATTAATTACAAGTTAACATAAACATATAAAATGCAAATAACCTGACATGAAGTGTGTAGAATCTATATAAAGAAAATTATAAAACTCTAGTAAGAGCTATGAATATAGTCTCCAGTTACTGAAAAGACATCCCCTGTTTCCGAATAGAAAGACCCAATATTTTACAGATGTCAATTGCACCAAACCTGATCTGTAAATTTAATGTGATACTAATACATATAGCTGCAGAAATTTTTGAAAGTAGTCAAGCTGATTCTAAAGTTAAGTAAACACATAAGAATAGGCAGCAAAATTATGTAAAATAATAATGTGATGAGTATTTTTATCATGTATAAGAGAGATTATAAAGCTACACTTCAAAATATTTAGCCCTGGCTCATTAAGAAACAAGCAAATCAATGGAACTCAATAGAGAATAAAGAAGATAAAGTAAATACATATGGAAACTTAGTATAAGATTGTAGAATTTTTAAGCATTAGTGAAAAAATTATTATATAATAAATGCTGTTGTGACAACTGACTATTTAGAAAAGAATAAAACTGGATTCCTACTTCTTGAAACAAAATACATTACAGATTAACTGAAATATGATGATATCTTGAGATATTAACTCTAGCAAATATTTATTTCATTCTGGCTCCCCAACATTTCCCATCATGGAAGGGACAGCTATTATTCCACACTAAAAGAAACACATTCTAAATTTGAATTTATATATCTTCCTCATCACGCTTCAACAGAACCATTATCCATGAATATATAAAACTGTTTCTGAGCAATTAACTCAATTTACATGTATCATGCAGCAATGGGCTGACGTTCATAGAATTTACTGATTTTTCTGTGTACTCTCACACCAAAATACAGCTACCACGATAATCATTTGGACATTTGAAATGATAAATTGAAGACGGTTTTGTAAACTTGGTATCAGACCTCATCTTGACAGATCGAGGCCTCTCAAAGGGATATATTAAATATATACTCGAAGCCGTTGACCAGCACATGACCACAATACATAAAGAACTGCAACTGAAAGTGAGAAATGCAGTGGCACCACTCACAATTGTGTCTACTGACCCACTTGCAAAATTTTTCCTGTGACTTGGGCTCTGCTCGTTTAGAGGTCTTACTGCCTAAAGAAAACAATGCTTCCACCAGGGGAGCCCAAGCTATGTCCCCTGGATTAGACGCTGATATTGCCATTTGCCCATTTCAGGCTCTATGACACCAGAGGAATAGATAAAAGGGGATATCTATTGTTGACTGAGGTGAGTAACCCTGACAGTTCAAGAGCAATTGTGTTCTGGTTGCAAAGGAAAGTGTAGATGAAACAAAGGGCTAACCTGAGGTCTCTGGGTCCAGTGGTAAATGTTAATGGAGACCATGGCGACCACAGGCAGAACCGACAAGTGCTCAGATCTCTCAGACTGCACCGTACCAGATATAGAACCCCAGTCAACCGAGGGAGCCACTGAAGTAAAAGATCATATAATAAGTGGTAGAGGAGGGAAATCATAAACATACAAACAGGTCTCTATAACAGTTGAAGATACTTGCATTTTCTTCCTTGCTATATAATTATATATATATGTATTTTTTTTCTTTTATATTATGATGGCAGTGGTGAACTTATATCACTTGCTCTCTATATTAAAGAATACTCATACGGAAATGTGATGGAGGAATGTGTGTCTCCCAGGAGATCCTGGATTTAGATCTGGAAGCAATAGCTGATGATATTTGAATTTATGCCTTTTAGAGAGTGGTTACTTGCATTTGTTGTTGTTGTATGAGGACTACTTGAGCTTGACAGGATTGAGTTTGTTTTGCTTAGAAGCACAAATAAACATACTTACTTTGGACAGCCAAAGGTGAGGGAATGTAGTGTACATCTGTTGTTTTATGGGGTACCAATCATATAAATGTCCATCCTGCATTTGGCAATCCCTCACTTTATGTGTCATAGATGACTGTACCGTGTAAAAGCTGAAAATGCCAGACACTTTCCTTGGCAGTTTCCTTTCCATTGATGGCCTGTGACTTTGATCACCAAAAAAATAGGCTTTTATTCAATTACTTGTGACATAAAGAGGCAAGTCAACCAATAGATTTTCATTATGGTCAACTACATGGTAGTAGTTGTGGTAGTGATTGCTATTTTTCAACAATAGCGATGACACAGAAGGTGTAGTGGTGATGTTCAGTGGCCTGTGATGTGGCACGTAAGCTGTGGAATCGGGACTTGGTGGAGGCAGTGGTGATATTTATGGTGCTCTAGTACCTTGGCTTGATGTTAGACACTGTTTTTGTTTGTTTTTGGTTTTTTTATAAATTGCTTCCTTCCTTGCTTCCTTCCTTCCTTCCTTCCTTCCTTGACTGTGTTGGGTTTTCATTGCTGTGTGCAGGCTTTCTCTAGTTGGGGCACCTGGGAGCTACTCTTCATTGTGGTGCGCGGGCTTCTCCTTGTGGTTGTTTCTCTTGTTGTGGAGCACGGGCTCTAGGTGCACGGGCTTCAGCAGCTGTGGCGTGCAGGCTCAGTAGTTTTGGCGCGTGGGCATAGTTGCTCTGAGGCATGTGGGATCTTCTCGGACCAAGGCTCAAACCCGTGTCCCCTGAATTGGCAGGCAGATTCTTAACCACTGCTCCACCAGGGAAGCCCCAATTTTAGACACTGCTGAATTTCCCTTCTAGGTCCTCTAGCTTTCCTGAAGATTGGGAGTTACCTAATATCCTTTTAATGAATTATATTTCTGCTTAATGTAGCTAGAGTTAATTTCTATTGCTTTACAACTAAACATTCATCTCTGTTTTCTTTTCTTCTACTTGTGTTTCCTCCTTTCCTATTGCCCCATTTAAGTATTTAGTCACTCTTCCTGCTCATTGCATAAGGGATGGAGCTGGGTCAAGCAGAAATTCTGGCTTTGTTTTTGAAAAACTTAAGCTTTGGAATGGGATTGATAAAATGTCTGGGACAGAACCAGGGGTTAGTGGAGGTCATCACAAACTTAGAGAGAAATTTTAGAGGACTGAGAGAAGGAGAGCCATGGAAAGAGACATGGGACAGATGGCTGTGCAGGCTTTCCTAACATGCCCTGAGCCAGGCAGCAGGACCCCAGGGAGGAAATGCCTGGGGAGTGCATCTAGGTACATGAGGTCATGGGTAGTTTTAGAACAAAAGATTTCTTTGTCTTAAGCAGGGCATTTTTTAAGCTGTGAGTTCTGAATTGCTGTGTTGATGGGAGGCACCTTGTTTGGCCAAATGAATCGATGTGGGCTGCTTTCCCAAATTTGGCATTGTGAGAGTCCCTAGAACCTTTCACAGTCTCAAGGAGACTAAAGAGAAACAAAAAGACTGACATGAGGCTTCCTACCAGCCAAGCAGGATAGGGATTCAAATTAAAAACTGAGTTAAGAAAAAGTAAAATTATATTTCCGACATTCCTGAATTTGCAAACTGAAATTTACATCTATTATGAAATTTTTAAAAATGCAAGAGTATTAACATTCCTGAATAAAATAAGGGCTTTTAAAAAATAGTAATCTTGGGCATTCCCTGGCAGTCCAGTGGTTAGGACTTGGCACTTTCACTGCTGTGGCCTGGGTTCAATCCCTGGTCAGGGAACTAAGATCTCACAAGCTGCATAGCAGTGGCCAAAAATAAAGAAAGAAATAAAAATAAATAAACAAAAATAGTAATCTTAAATTAATGAAGCCATTCTAAGTATGACATCAAATCCAGAAATGTAGCAATCAAAATACTAGTACATTTAAAGATTTTAAATATTTAAATTTCTACATGGTAAATGATGTCATATAAAGGATAACTTTTTAAATGTATAGAGTGCTTTTACAAAGTATTCAGAGAAGACCACTAGGCAGTAGAAAGATGAGCTAAGGTATAAAGCAGTTGCTTGCAGCAAAGGAAACTCAAACTGTGTGTGTGTGTGTGTGTGTGTGTGTGTGTGTGTGTGTGTGTGTGTGTGTGTGTGTGTGTGTGTGTGTGTGTGTGTGGTATGCGGGCCTCTCACTGTTGTGGCCTCTTCCCTTGCGGAGCGCAGGCTCTGGATGCGCAGGCTCAGCGGCCATGGCTCACGGACCCAGCCGCTCCGCGGCATGTGGGATCCTCCCGGACCGGGGCACGAACCTGTGTCCCCTGCATCGGCAGGCGGACTCTCAACCACTGCGCCACCAGGGAAGCCCCTTCAAACGTTTTTAAACTTATAAACATATTCAGTATTGGTAAAATTATTAAAGTAGAAATTAAAACATTGAGAAGTTATTTTTTCTTTTGTTCAAGTAATATCAATGATAGCAATATAGTAGGAGTAGTAATAATAATAGTAAATAACAATAATAAATGTTTACTGAGCATTTACTATGTGTCAGACGCTGTTCTAAGTTCTTTACACGAATCAATTTATTTAACCTTCCACAAACCCTAAGGAGTAGTTATTTATTATTCCCCTCTAGAGTTTAACCTTCATGGACACAGGTATATTTCCCTATTTTGTTCACTGTTGGATCCTCAGTACATAGAACAGTGCCCAGCTCACAATATGTCCTCTATAAATGTTTATTGATTGAATAAACTTTTGTTTTACAAAAGAAGAAACTGAGGCACAAAGAAGTTAAGTATCTTGCCCAAAGATACATAGCTGATTAAGTGGCTGAATTCATTTTGCACCCAATCAGTCACCAGATTTTGTACTCTAAATAACTATACTAAACTACTTCATACAGAAAAACATTTGGGAATATACGACATCTGGAAGATATATGGAAAGACATTATCAAAACTGTTCTTCTTTGCAGAGCAATATATACCAAAGTGAAAAATATACCCTTTAACTCAACAATTCTGCTACAGACACACTCACTCATGTACACAAAGATGTACTTAGAATTCACTTTAGTGATGCATTATCTGTGATGACAAAAGACTTTAAAGAACCTAAATGTTCATCAATAAGGTTGGATAAATTGATACCACTCTGCTATGCAGTAGTTAAAAATAATGTCATTTTCTCTATGCTGATTTGGAAAGATTGTCATTAAGTAAAAAATGCACGGTCCAAAACAATATAATATATTCTTCTCCTCATTGCCTAAATTAACCCAGTATACTCTCTCTCTCTTCCTATCACTATGTCGGTATCTGCACACATCTCTTATACACACATAACACATATATCCATGTACAGTTTCACATGTATAAGCTTACAGTTTTTCTTGGAGAGGGACTTGGAGTCTGTTTATGGAAAGAGGCCTATGTTTGTATATGCTTTTGTAGTCTTTGAATTTTGCCATGTGTAAGCATTACTTTTCAATAAAAAAGCTAAAGCACAAACTAAATATTTGTATATATCCAAATGTATTTATGTAAATCTATGAAAATTTTCTCCCTGGAAAAATGAGAACAGTAGGACGGCAGTAGATTGGAGGCAAGGATGCAGGGAGAGGAAGCTTTCTCTTTATTGATGTTGTTTCATTTTTTATAATGGAAATATGTAATTTAAATTCCATTTTAGAATAAACTTACAGCCTTTCCTTTTAATCTGGAAATGCACACTAACATGTATAAGTTGTTGAACTCTAAAAATTAAAATTTTAAAGTACTAGGTTGAGACTGGAAAAGTTGACTTGTTTTTAAGGATATAGATAAGATTTTTCAAATGTGGAAAATATTTACTAGCCATTCATCTAAATCTGGATGATATTAAGAAATTTGTGGAAACTATGATTATTGTATAGTCAAATTCTAGGTAAGGTTGGTGGTGTTTACTTAAGATATTACGGTTTATTAGGTTGGGATCTAGTATTACTGTATTGTGATTAACAGTGTGAGACCTAGGATAATATTATGGAAAAGTTTAAGCTTAACACAGGTTTTGTTGATGCTTTTTTTTTCCATAAAGTCAAAGAAAAAAAGGTAAATAAGTGTTAAAATTTTACCTATTTCTTCCACGCTGTGGAACTTCATTTCTTATGCTGTGGTAAAGAAGAGAAACAAAGACAAAAATTTTTTAAAAATCCAAATGGCGTCAACTCCTTCCTGTACTTTAGAGGAAAGGATCCAAATGAATTAGTTAATTCTTTATGATGGACTGAAAGGTAAAAATGCAGATATACAAGCAAATGCCTCCAATTAATATTGATCACTTATTTAATCATCCATTCACGCATAGAGCCATCAGGCCACCAGTACACTCAAGAAGGATTTTCAGAGGCTGACAACCTGATACAACTCATTTAAGCAGGAATAAAGAGGATAACAGAGTATGTACCCTCACTCCCGTAAACTTAAATTCAAATTTAGGAGATAATATAAAGATAACAGATGTAAAACAGATGTAAAAGTGTAAAAATGGGGTAATGAGGTAGTCTTAATTTTTAAATTATAAGAGCAAAGAGAAAATATGAAATAGAGGGTAATTATCATGATTAGAATTGTCAGGGAAGACTCACCTATTTGTAGAAAATTTAAGTAGTCAGAGGCAGAATTTATAATTCAACTCAGTCAAGATTTAAGGTGTTTTATAGCAAATATATATATATATTCTTAAGTACTAGGGATATAAATGTGAGAATATCGTTCATTTCTCAAAATAACTTTAATCTTAGGATTAAAAATGCTATAATTGGAAGGTGCTGTAGAGATTGAAATAGTTGACTTTATAGATACAGTAAAAGAGTGTGGCCATTCATGGGGATGAAAACATTCCAAGCAAACAGAGAAGCTGAAGAAATCAAGTGGTGAGATGACGAGGGGCTGGCTTCACAGATGATGAGCTGTGCTGAGTCAATTTAGAAATGAGATTGGGTGGTTACAGGGCAACCTGGAGTGCTGGACTAGTTCTTTAAAATTTGATCCAAAAGACAGTAGTGACTCATTATTGCTCTGGAGCAGAATAGAATTATGAAAGGGACATTTTGAGGAGGATAAGTTAATGTGGCTAGAAAGACTAAGTAAAAGTCAATTAGGATTGATTTACAATACACACAAAAGAGAATGTTAGAAGCTAGAACAGTATGCTGGCTCTAAACTTAGAAAATTCAAAGTTCAGGTGCATTTTGGAGAAGGAATTGGGCTAATCTCCAATCACGGACACACTGTCTATTATACAATTTGTTTACTTTTATGGTAAGTCTCTTCAAACTGCCTATCTTCTTTGGTACTTATCAAAAAATGGATGAGGGAAGGGGAGATAACACGAGATGTGAAGAAAAGTATAAGAGAGAGATGGGGAGGCAAAAGAGAGAGGGAGAGATACACAAAAATAAGAAGACAGAAGTAAAGAAATAGGTGTAGAGAGACAGAGGCAAAAAAGTCAAAGAAGCAGATGGAGAGGAGAAGAGATTTTCTGACCTTTCCTTTTCCCCCGCACTGCACCCCACCTTTTCAGATCCCAAGGATCTCTGTACAACTCCTGGTTCCTTTTGTAACTCCATTTGTATCTGGTACATACAGATCATATATACCATTCTAGCAAATACTGGTACAGCATGGGATGGAAGGAAATTTTCTGAGATGGCCATCACACTCTGGATCTTCCTCATTTCCACAGATGGTCTTTGAGATATTATTTACTCCTGGAGGATGTTCGTGTCTTACTAACATCTGGCACCAGGGGGCAAACTTCAAGGTTTTCCCTATAAACTCGGAAAATTGTGTCTTCTGATGATAGATGTAGAAATTTGAGCCACTGTATCCCTCAAGGGCTGAGGCAGGGATAAGACCAGTTTAATCTGGATATACCAGCCCCTGGTGTTGTTTACCAGGCTTTAAAGATTCCAGAGGGCTTTCAGATATATCTGTGGGGCTTCCCTGGTGGCGCAGTGGTTGAGAGTCCGCCTGCCGATGCAGGGCACTCGGGTTCATGCCCTGGTCCGGGAGGATCCTACGTGCCGCGGAGTGACTGGGCCCGTGAGCCGTGGCCGCTGGGCCTGCGCATCTGGAGCCTGTGCTCCGTGGCGGGAGAGACCACAGCAGTGAGAGGTCCGCGTATCGCAAAAAAAAAAAAAAAAAAAAAAAAAAAATATATATATATATATATATTTTTATATATATATATATATGTATCTGTGGGTTCAGTTGACATAATATTCCACATGGTAGCCAGTTAGGGGCTTTATAAATCTACCTCATCCCACTGAGGAAACTGTAGCATAAACATATTAAATACTTTGCTCCGAAAGACAGAAAAAACTACATAGCCAGTGAGGTGTGGAGTTAGAACTAGAATTCTGCCAATCTGATTTGAGTCAGGAGTGCCTTAAGTGGGAAGTGCATGAGTATGATTATACATTGGGTAAAGAAGTAACAATGAAATGAAGCAAAATGATCATCTTGCCATAATCATATGAACTATTTAGAGGTCTTGTAAGAATTTGTTTTCAAATTAGAAGTAAAAAAAATTGCCTAAGTGGAAAGGTAGCATTTTCCTTGTTAAATGTCTTACCTTCATTGTTTATTGGGAGTCAATATAAATCACTTAAAAATGTTACTTTTTTATGTTGTTATTCAGTGTTCATTATGAAACAATCTGTAAACTAAATTTCTTTTAGAAATTTGTTCCCTTTTGAGAAACATTTCCTTAAGATTTGATTTCATTTTTGTATGAAGCTATCATGAGGTATACAGTAAATACCATGTTCTCTTTGGTAAAAATAACTAATATCTATTAAGCACTTACAATATGCCATGAAGGCATAGCACTGTGCTAAATGTTAAATAGGTGTGTGAATGTATTTGTGTGTAGTGTATACATATGCATATATTAGCCTCATTTAGTTATCATTATAATTTAACGAAGTAAGCGCTATATGCTATTTATTTTACATATGAGAAAAATGAGGCACAGAGGTGTTATGAACCCAGGTCACAAAGATAGTAAGTCATAGAGCTACGAGTAAAACCTAACCAGTCTGACTCCAGAGGCAATGGTCTTAGTTAATACTGATTTTCTAGATAAAACTTTGTCTTTTCTTTTTTTTTTTTTAATGTTAGTAGAATAGCTGGCATTGTGATTTCTGGAACAAAAGAAAAGTCAGTCCTGCTAAGATTCTATTTCTAAGTAACTGGATAATATCTGAAATTCCACATATGAGAGCTTGATTTACTTTATCTAGGATTTCTTTAAAATACCGGTGACATTATGGAGCACTTCAAATTTTTTCACTCATTTCTTAGCTAATACAGATGAATTTTGGGAACTTTTATGACAGCTCCTTTTTATGGGAAAGAAAGAGGGAAAGCATTGTGAGCATGCTGAGTGTTTACAGTATCTCATGTGCAGGAGGAAAGGGAGAATGGAAACAGTTTTTCTTATATCGGGCCCTAACCTTCTGTCTTGGGCTCTCTTAAAAACTCATTGTAGTACTTTGTAATTAGGCCACCAATATGCTTAGGTTGACTCATTAGTTTAGATTCTCAGTGGCCTAACATATTTGCCTTCTCTAAAGCTTTCCAAGTGTTCCATAAGATCATTATATTGCAGAATTCCAGGAGTCATCAAAAAATGTTTAAAAATTACTATGTGTTAAGAATAATTTGGTTTTTAACTGGGTTTTAGTGGTTAACTTAAAAAATACTTTGCTAAAACTGAAAGGTAAAATTTAGATACATAGAAATTGAATGCAGCAAAGAAAGTGTAAAACAAAACATCTTATTACAACCTGAACTCAATCTTTAAATATCAGAAAAAGTAAGAAACAAAGAAGAAATTAAAAAATATAAACACAGAAGTAAAAATAAATCAAACATATCAGTTATTAGAAAATAATTTAATGAATGAAATATCTTCATTAGTGAAAGAGACCCTTGGGTTTCATCTTTAAAAGGCCATCTATATGCTGCTTCTAAGAGAAACGTTCAAAACAAAAATGAGCATTAGTAGTTATACACATATAAAGCAAGGAATGGCAAACATAAGATAGCAAAAGTGGAAATTTTACTGCAAAAACATTCATTGAGACAAGGCAAAACTACCCAAAAGATATGTGTCATAAATACTTTTACACCTAAAATAGCTTTGAAATTTATAAACCAACTAGAAGTAGAGAAATCAACAATCATTTTTGGAACGTTAACATCCTTCTTTTAGAAAAGACCATGTAGACAATAAATAACTGAGGATTCAGAGGTTTTGAAAAACATAGTTAAGTAGTTTAATACAAAGACAAAACCAAGAATTGGAAAAAGTACTGATCAGCAAAAGATACCATCTGTTAGATTTAGAAAATGCACTTGAAGAAAATACTTGCAGTATGAATAATAAAGGGTTAATAGCTGTGATATTTAAGATCTAGAAATCAACAACGTATCAGTGAAATATAAAACAAAATTAAACAGCCCTAAGATAAAACTATTATCTGATTAAAATGATTAAGACTGTTTATAAAATCTGGTATTATTAAGACTGTGGAGAACCAGATACTTATAGAAATGCTAGTACAAACGTAAAATTGTAAAGTACTTGCATATCTCGTTTTATTGCACTTTGCTTTATTATGCTTTGCAGATATTGCATTTTATTTTACAAATTGAAGGGTTGTGACAAACCTGAGTTGTCAGATGATTAGCATTTTTTTAGCAATAAAGCGTTCCTAACTAAGATATGTACATTGTTTTTTACATGCTGTTTATTCAGCAATGCTATCACACACTTAATAAACTGCGGTATAGTGTAAACATAATGTGTATATACACTGAGAAACCCAAAAAATTGTGACTCATTTTTTTTCTCAAGGAGACAGCATTTTGGGGGATCAAAGAATTGCATTTCAGGGCACACAGACTCAGGTAGCAACCCAAATATTGTCCCACTAGGGAGTATAAGTCAAGGGCATTCATTCATTCATTTACAATGATGATGATTAACATTTTTATTAGTGCCATTTTATTATTTTTTCTTATTTATTGAGGTATAGTTGATTTACAATATTATATTAACTTTACATGTAAAACAGTGATCCAAATTTTTTATAGATTATACTTAATTTATAGTTTTTATGAAATATTGGCTATATTCCCTATGCTGTACAATATATCCTTGTAGCTTATTTATTTTATACATACTAGTTTGTACCTCTTAATTCCATACACTGTCTTGCCCCTCTCTCGTCTATCTCCCCAGTGGCCACCACTAGTTTGCTCTCTGTTTCTGAGTTGGTTTCTGTTTTGTTGTATTCATTTATTCATTTTATTATTTAGATTTCACATGTAAGTGATAATATAGAGTATTTGTCTTTCTCTGTCTGACTTATTTCACTAAACATAATACTCTCTAGATCCATCCATATTGTTGGAAATGGCAAAATTGTATTCTTTTTTATGGCTGAGTAGTATTCCTTTGTATATATACACCATATCTTCTTTATTCATTCACCTGTTGATGGACAATTAGGTTGCTTCCATATCTTGGCTGTTGTAAATAATGCACTATAAATATTGGGGTGCATGTATTTTTTCAAATTAGTGTTTTCAGTTTTTTCAGATATATACCAGGAGTGGAAATGCTGGATCATATGATAGTTCTATCTTAAGCTTTTTAAGGAAACTCAGTACTGTTTTCCTTAGCGGCTGCACCAATTTATATTCCCACCAGTCATGTATCAGGATTCCCTTTTCTCCACATCCTTGCCAATATTTGTTATTTGTTATGTTTTTGATGATAGCTATTCCTACAAGCAGTGGGGTGATATCATTGTGGTTTTGATTTGCATTTCTCTGATGATTAATGATGTTGAGCATCTTTTCATGTGCCTGTTAGCCATCTGTATGTCTTCTTTGGAAAAATGTCTGTTCAGGTCTTCCACCCATTTTTTAATTGGGTTGTTTGTTTGTTTTGATAATGAGCTGTATGAGCTGTTTATATATTTTGGCTATTAACCCCTTATCAGTCGTATCATCTGAAAATATTTTCTCCCATTCAGTAGATTATCTTTTCATTTTGGTGATGGTTTCCTTTGCTGTACAAAAGCTTTTAAGTTTAATTAGGTCCCATGTGTTTGTTTTCACTTTTGTTTTCTTTACCTTAGGAGACAGACCTCTCAAAATAGTGCTATGATTTATGTCAAAGAATGTTCGGCCTATGTTTTTCTTCTAGGAGTTTTATGGTTTCTGGTCTTACATTTAGGTCTTTAATCCATTTTGAGTTTATTTTTGTATATTGTATTAGAGAATATTCTAATTTCATTCTTTTACATGTAGCTGTCCAGGTTTCTGAGCACCACTTATTGAAAAGACTGTCTTTTCCCCATTGTATATTCTTGCCTCCTTTGTCATAGAGTAATTGACCATAGGTGTGTGGGTTTGTTTCTGAGCTCTCTATTCTTCGCCCTTGATCAGTGTCTGTTTTTGTGCCAGTACCATACTGTATTGATTACTGTAGCTTTATAGTATATTCTGAAGTCTGTGTGTGTGTTACCTCCAGCCCTGTCTTTCTTAAGAGTGTTTTGACTATTTGAGGTCCTTCGTGTTTCCATACAAAATTTTAAATGATTTGTTTAAGTTTTATGAAAACTGCCCTGTATTTTGACAGGGATTGCATTGAATCTATAGATTGCTTGGGTAATGTGGTCATTTTAATAATATCAATTCTTCCAATCCATGAACACAGTATATCTTTCTATTGGTCTGTATCATCTTCAATTCCTTTCACCATTGCCTTATAGTTTTTGAACTACATGTCTTTTACCTCCTCAGCCAGGGTTATTCCTAGGTATTTTATTCTTTTTGATGTGATTGTAAATGGGATTATTGCCTTACTTTCTCTTCTGTTCATTGTTAATGTGTAGAAATGAAACAGATTTCTGTATGTTAATTTTGTATCCTGCAAATTTACAGGATTCATTGATGAGCTCTAGTAGTTTTTTGGTAGCAGCGTTAGGATTTTCTGTGTATGATGTCATGTCATCTGCAAACAATGACAGTTTTACTTCTTCCTTTCCAATTTGAATTCCTTTTATTTCTTTTTCTTATCTGATTGCAATGTCTAGGACTTCTAATACTATGCTGAATAAAAGTGGCAAGAGTAGGCATCCTTGTCTTTTTCTAATATTAGAAGGAAATGTTTCAGCTTTTCACCTTTGAGTATGATGTTATCTGTGGGCTTATCATGTATGGCCTTTATTATGTTAAGGTATATTCCCTCTATACCCACTTTTTCAAAAATTTGCTCTGCATCTGTTGAGATAATCATATGATTTTTATTCTTCAATCTGTTAGTGTTGTGTATCACATGGATTGATTTGCAACTATTGAACTATCCTTGCATCTCTGGGATAAATCCAACTTGATCATGGTGTACAATTCTTTTAATGTGTTGTTGGATTTGGTTCACTAATATTTTGCTAATGATTTTTGCATCTGTTTTTGTCAGTGATATTGGCCTGTAGTGTGTGAGTGTGTGTGTGTGAGTGTGTGTGTGTGTGTGTTTGAGATATCTTTGTCTGGTTTTGGTATCAGGGTGATGCTGTCTTATAGAATGAGTTCCTTCCTCTGCAATTTTTTGTAATAGTTTGAGAAGGATAGATGTTAACTCTTCTTTAAATACTTGGTAGAATTCACCTGTGAATCCATCTGATCCTGTACTTTGTTTGTTGGGATTTTTTTAAATTACTGATTCAATTTCACTATTGGTAATTGGTCTGTTCAAATTTTCTATTTCTACCTGATTCAGTCTTGGGAGATTGCACACTTCTAGGAATTTGTCCACTTTTCCAGGGTGTCCATTTTATTAACATAGTTGTTTGTAGTAATCTCTTATGATCTTTTTTATTTCTGTGGTGTCAGTTGTAACTTCTTTTTCATTTCTGATTTTATCAGTTGGGGCCCTCTCTTTTTTTCTTGATGAATCTGGCTAAAGGTTTATCAATTTGTTTATCTTTTCTAAGAACCAGCTCTTAGTTTCATTGATCTTTTCTATTTTATTTTTTTTGTCTCTGTTCTATTTGTTTTTGCTCTGCTCTTTGAATTCTTTCCTTCTACTAACTTTGGGTTTTGTTTGTTCTTTTTCTAGTTACTTTAGGTGTAAGGTGAGGTTATTTATTTGAGATTTTTCTTATTTCCTGTGGTGCATTTGTATTGTTATCATCTTTCCCCTTAGAACTGTTTTTCCTGCTTCCTATAGATTTGGGATCATCGTGTTTTCATTTTCATTTGTTTCCAGGTATTAAATTTCTTCTTTGATTTCTTCAGTGAAGCATTGGTTGCTTAGTAGCATGTGTTTGTGTTTTTTGCAGTTTTTTTCTTGTAGTTGATTTCTAGTATCATAGCGTTGTAGTCAGAAAAGATGCTTGATATGATTTCAGTTTTCTTAAATATACCAAACTTGTTTTGTGGCCTAGTATGTCATCTATCCTGGAGAATGTTCCATGTGCACTTGAAAAGAATGTGCATTCTGCTGCTTTCAGATGGAAAGTTCTACATATATTTATTAAGTTCATCTGTTCTAATGTGTCACTTAAGGCCAGTGTTCCTTATTGTTTTTCTCTCTGGATGATCTGTCCATTAATGTAAGTAGGGTGTTAAATTCCCCTAGTGTTATTGTGTTACAGTAAATTTCTCCCTTTATGTCTGTCAATACTTTCTTTACATTTAGGTCCTCCTATGTTGGGTGCACATATGTTTGCAATTATTATATCTTCATCTTGGATTGATCCCTTGATCATTATATAGTGTTGTTGTCTCTTGTAACACTCTTTGTTTTAAAGTTTATTTTGTCTGATAGAAGTATTGTTACCCCCGCTTTCTTTTTTTTTTTTTTTTTTTTTTTTGCGGTACGTGGGCCTCTCACTGTTGTGGCCTCTCCCGTTGTAGAGAACAGGCTCCGGATGCGCAGACTCAGCGGGCATGGCTCATGGGCCCAGCTGCTCCGCGGCATGTGGGATCTTCCCGGACCGGGGCACGAACCCGTGTCCCCTGCATCGGCAGGCAGACTCTCAACCACTGCGCCACCAGGGAAACCCACCCCTGCTTTCTTTTGATTTCCATTTACATGGAATCACTTTTCCATACTCTCACTTTCATTCTGTGTCTCTTTACATCTGAAGTGACTCTCTTGTAGGCAGCATATGTGGGGTTTGTTTTTGTATGCATTTAGCCACTCCATGTCTTTTGATTATTGTATTTAGTCCATTTACATTTAAGGTAATTACTGATGGGTATCTGCTTATTGCCAATTTGTTAATCATTTTAGGGTTTTTGTACTGTTTTTATTCCTTTCCTTTCCTTTTTTTTCTTCCCTTGTGATATTATGACTATATCTTCAGTGTTATGTTTGGATTCCTTTCTCTTTTTTGTGTGTGTTATCTATTATAGATTTTTGGTTTGTGGTTACTATGAGATTTATATATAGCAATTTCTCTCTGTATATATACAATTATTTTAGGGTTTCTGAGCTCTTAATTTCCTGCATTTTCCTCTCCTTCCTTCACAATTTCTGTTTTTGACATAATATTTTGCATATATTTGCTTCATTTATCCTTTAACTGCTTATTGTGGATGTGGATAATTTTACTAGTTTTGTCTTTTAACCTTCCTACAAGCTTTGTATGTGGTTGATTTACTACCCTTACTGTATATTTGCCTTTACCAATAGGATTTCTCCTTTCCTAATGTTCATGTTTCTAGTTGTGGCCTTTTCTTCTTTGCTTAGAGAATTTCCTTGAACATTTCTTGTAAAGCTGGTTTGGTGGTGCTGAACTCTTTAGCTTTTGCTTTTCTGCAAACCTTTTGATTTCTCTATCAAACCTGAATGGAAGCCATACTGGGTGGAGTATTCTTGGTTGTAGGTTTTCCCCTTTTATCACTTAAAATATATCATGCCAATTCCTTTTGGCCTGCAGAGTTTCTGCTGAAAAGTCAGCTTATAGACATATGGGAGTTCGCTTGTGTGTAATCTTTGCTTTCCCTTGCTGCTTTTAATATTCTCTCTTTATCTTTAATTTTTGCAATTTTAATTACCATGTGTCTTGGTGTGGTTCTCTTTGGGTTTAGTGACTCACTTTATTGTAATATTTGCTTTATTGCAATGGTTTGGAACCCATTCTGCAATACTTCTGAGATATGCTTGTATCTTAGCAAATATTTTGACAGGATTCGTATTTTTAAATTCTGTCCCATAGATATGGTCAAACATTTGTCAAATGGTTATTGTCCAAAGACATTTATTCCAACTTTACACAAAATGTAAACATATGGAAATAAAAGATATAAATTGATAGGGAAATTACTAAAAAAAATAGTACCACCATACTAAATGTGGTAAAGAATAGATCTGAACTGATATGGAAAATGCTCTATATTAATTATTAAGTGAAAAGAGCAAGATTCAGAAAAAAAGTTATAGAATTAATGCTTACCTAAAGTGTGTGTATGTCAATGTGTACACACATAGAAAAAGACAAACATATAGATGCACACAAGGAAAAAGACCCACAGAGATGATATATTCACATTTAAGACTGTTTTCGTGTTGACAGGGAAGTAGGAATATAAAGAGGACTTTTACTGATACTTACTTTCGAACTTCTATTTTATGTTAACTTTACAATTATATGTGAATTCTGTAAATAATAATCAAAAAAAGAACTCAGCTGTGTTTTGTGAACACTGAACTTTGAAAAAGCCATCCAGAAGTCCCTCTTTTCATTTTGACCTTTAAAATTTTTCTCTTATTAAAGGGAATTTTATAGAGATAGTCTGTAAGTACATAGAATAAAAAAAGGAATATCTGGTTCATCTTCTTTTTGGACTAACAACTACATCATATATCTTAAGCATTTTGTTATCCACTTCCCAGAAAATTTGGATTAGTTCTTAACACACTATATAAACAGGAGCTGTAATTTTCTAGAAGACTTCTTGGACTTTTCATATACTCATACCAAGTAGCTTCTTATAACTGATAAACAAAAGCAACAAAAACTCTTGAAGTTCCTTTTCACGTTGAGTGTCTTTTGAATTGTGTCTCTCCATACTTGCCTGTGAGGTCATGTTGTCTTGGAGTCTCTCCTTAAATTTACATATGTAAGATCACACCTATAGAGATCCATTTGTAATCTACAAGTAAAATTTGCAACTTAATCTATTTGCATGATTGACATTATTTTTTCATGTACATTTTATGTACAGTGTTTTTCCTGTTCAGTTGGAGAATGTATTTTGTATATAGTACATACATATATGTAAGATAAATGTTTTAATTCGGATAGTGAACAGCACAGTGCAACTGTGGAACATATAATTAAAGACTTTTTAAAAGGATTTTCAGCCATCCATCCATTCATTCAAAACAGTGAGAACTTGCACTTCTTGAGATGATGGAGTAGTTTACTGGAGACCAACACACATACATCCATATGTGTATATGTAGTCTGTTTGCATTTTAAACAGTCAGAACTGCCTGGTGACTAGAACTTGAGGGGCCTATCTCCCCCAAATTTGCTAACCACAGAGAGTTACTTTACCGCCAGATACTTTTGTGCATTATATTTACTCAAAGCAAGAGGCTGAGAATAAAACCCTGGCTGAGAGGCAGAGGAGACAGAAAAGCTTCAGGCAGTTCCTGGTGTTGAAAAGCTGAGACACAACGTTTGGATCTGTCAAACAAATTCCCCAAGGCCAGAGGGCCAAATATCATGGAAAGAAGTGTATAACAGAAAATTGTACACTTCAATCTTGACTGTCCCCTTAGGGAATTGGCCAAATTCTTAAACCATACAGGATAAGAGGCTTAGATATTAAACAGAAAACCTCTGAAAAGCAGAGTGGGCGTGTTCAATATTCTTATATAGTACTGAGGAGAGAAAATTGGAGTTTAGGATTAGCCAAGGGAGAGAGGTACTATTAAATACTGTGTTCTCTTAGTCTGGAGCCCTGAAGAACAACATTCCTAGAAGCAAGTAGACAGAAATTTACAGTAGTAAGAGCTAGCCCAAATCAGCCTGGTCTCTGATTGGATTAAGGTGATCTGCCCTCACAGGATAAAATTGCCCATAATACTTCAAACGAAAGCAGACCAAGAGGGGGAAAAAGGTAGGAGAAAACAGTCAGTTGAGCTAATTTAAGATTACATCTGTCATAGGCTGAGGAGGTTCCTATCACACCAACCACCCACGCATCAGGTCTGTCCATTGGAAACACAACACCATCCATGTGCACATACACATTCTCTTTGAGTGCCACCAGTGAGTGGGACTGTATTGTAGCTCTAACGCGTGTTTGAACAGCACCAACATATAGAGTTGACCCACCTTTCATTCAACTCTGTGTTTTCTCCTCCTGTGTTTAACTAGTCATTAGGGACCTCCTAATGCCAGCCCTCTTGAAATCATTGGTAGAAGACAGTAGAGAGTCATTCGTAAAACAGAGGTAGATGACATGGTAAAAGGAGGTCTGTGATAACTCTTCCTGTAATTTACTTGTGTCTTCAGGACAATCTAAGGCCTAATCCCAAATGTACTATTCCTATCATGCAATGGATAGCTGCTTTGCCTGCCTAAGATTATAAACTTTGTAGATTTGACAGCTCACAGCTCACAATTGGTGCTATGTGCATAGGCATTTGGTGTCTCAGGAACAAACGCTTAGTCTCTATGGGGGCCAGGTAGCATGCCAGGAACTGTTTTCTGAAGGCATAACCTTGCTTATAAATCCTAGAGGTCTGTGTAAAAGTCCCATGGTAGCATGTCAGAGACTCCATATTGCACTTTTTTCATCTGTCCCACATATGTCCAGCATCATGGGAACTGCTAGGTTATATGACCCTAAGAAGACTCATACTTGTGCGGCATAGCCTTCCATTGCTCTGTGCCCTTCTCAAAACTTATAGTAAAAATAGATAGGAGTAGTATTTTCAGAAAGTACATACTACCTTCAAACCTGAACCAGACTGCCAAACTCTGTGCCTCTTTCTTAGCAATAGGCAGTATGAGGTGCTCTTGACCTTGAAGGGGACATCACAGTATAACCAAGACCTTGAAGTCATGGAGTGTGCAACTATCTCTGTTTTACCCAGACTACTGTGTTGTTACGATTAACTGTCTATATCAGTGGTGATTTTTTTGAGGCTTCCACTTGGAACATCCTACCACGACAGCTCTCACTCTGCAGGACAAGGAGCCAATGTAGGGGTTTGGCCAGCTCCTAAGTACATCCATTCTGATTATGCATTCAAATGATGACAAACAGGTGGATTTTTGGATCCAGTGGCCTCACTATGAGATGTATATGAGCCAGAACTTTATTACCTGACCTCCATATGTCCTTAAACAACAGAAGGCTCTAACAGTGTTTGGGGCCCTTTAGTATCAATGATAGCTCAGATCCTGCATAAACAAGTGTTGGAAAGATCTAGACGTTTTTCCAGTGTTCAGTTACTTGGTAAATGGCCATAGATGCCCTTTTACAACTGTGTACACTTTCTTTGGTATTACAGAGTCTGTCCTTAAGCTTGAATCCTCTCCTTCAATCAGTGGGCACTGACTCTGAGAACTCACTCAAGAATGGAAACTGAGCAAATAAGGAATTGTAATTATTTCTATTGGGAGAATATCAGTGTATATAAAGCAAGGACCTGCTTAGTTTCCCATCGTGCTTGCCTCTGTGTTTATTAGCCATTAAGGTCCCTTGGTTAACAATCTAGCCTTGTTGACAGCTATACCAATTTCATCAAACTTGAATCCTGTGATTAAGCACTACTACATCACCTCTCCAGTTCCAGAATCCTATTGTGTCAATTGTCAGTAGAGATCCCAGTTCTGTAACGTCATCCCTACCATCAGTCCTATCCAGCAAAGGGCAGCCATCATGGAGCTTCTCAATGTTGCTGTGACCTCTTCAGTAGCACATTTGTTTATGTATTAATGAATGGCATGTTCTACTTGTCCTCCTGGTGATCACAGGCATGTGATATGTTCTTGTGTCTATGTAATAGATCCGTTCCAGCACGTTGCATCTGTGAGCCTTTCATTCCCTTTGCCAACAACACCAAGGTAGTTCTAGCACCTTCATCTCATTAGGACTCCCCCCTTTAGGAGTTATTGTAAGTGCATTGTTTGTAAGTCAGGGGAGAATATCCCCAATCAGAAAACCCTCCATTTTTCAGCTATATATTCTACTCTGGTTTAGTCCCCTCAGGTCCCATTACCAGGCACATTCTCTCAGTTCCCACTGGAACTGATTTGCCAGGTCCTACAGATCCTTATGTGAATAATACTTTTGTTTTTTGGTAGAGTCAGTGCTTTTCCAGTTGGGCTATGCTGAGTTTTTGATCCTAGTTACTGGTATATTAGTCAGGACGAGAGGTGGGGTGGATTTTGGAGAGGGTAAGTGTTTTCTTGAAAGGCATGTGCTTGAACTGAGGCTTATGTATGCACTCTAGGTTTTGTGTGTGTGTGTGTGTGTGTGTGTGTGTGTGTGTGTATGTATGTATGTGTAGGAGGAGAGCTGCTCTCCTCCAGCTTGTTAATTTCATTTGTCAGTCCACATTTTCTCCTTAGTTAAAATTCTTGAAAAATAATATCTGCTTGGACCAACCTAACTCATAGAACACTCTAAGTGAGGTGTGATCAGGAAGGCACTAACCTGACACATGGGCTTATCAGGTCACCAGAGAATGTATGAAAGCTCAATTCTACAGAATTGGGTTCGGGCTTGGCTAATGCCCTGAAACACGTCTATGGCAACAATAAAGACTGAGACCATTTCCCAGTGCAGAGACATGTAGAAGCTCCTTTATTTTAACTGTAAATTTAAATTTATTTAAGGTAAAAGGTACAAAGTAGGTGATGTTTGACATTTGTTCTCTTCCCAAGATATAAGCACTTGGGAACTGTGTAGGTTCTGAGGTTTGTTTCGAATTCTAAATCTTGCCTGCTATTTCTATTCTGTATTAACACTAACAAAATGAAAAGCCAGTGAAAAAGGCTTTGAAGTAACTTCCAACTAGGTTTTATAATGCTTGAATGATCATAAAACAAAGCTGATTTTAAAAATATATATTTTAAATAGAAATTAGGGGTCAAATATTTTTTCTTAATTCCTAAGTCTTTTTATATTGACCCATTATTTTTAGTTGTGACCCACTTTTAGCAGCTTCTCAGTACATCTGGTACCAGGAAGTAACTTTTAAAGTGGTAAAGAGTCTAAATAAGAAGCTGGGTTTTATAAGTTCTTGATCTGTGCTTAGCCTCTGAGGATCTAGGATAAAATAATGGGTAGGTCTTATAGTCAAGGAGAGTAAGTAAATAACAGAAAACCTTTCAGTACACATAGAAGCCTATGGAATAGAAATACCAGAAATCAGCTTTACAGATGAATTTTAGTTTATTAATATACAGCACTTTTTCCTTCCTGCTGTTTTTAAGGTGGCTAGAATATAGGGAATCCAAAAGAAATTTAAAACTAAAACGCTAATTTTTTTCACTGACTATTAAACTATAATTGGACAGTCAGTACTGACTGGTTGTTTGCTCTCAAACTTCATAGCAAGTGACAGCCTCATAGTTTCTCGGTAGTTACCTATTTTAGCTCATTCTGGATAGAAAACAAATATCTTCAAAAATTAGACTTTTTTGGTTTATGTTTTCATTTTCTTCTCTCTTAAATTGGTCCTTAGGCCAACTATCATTTGTAAAGTATGTTTATTATAGAGATCATGTAATATATATCCATAGAAATTCCTCAAATCTTATATAGTGTACTATAAGAATGGTTAGTTTAAAAATAAAGCTATGTACAATATATAGATACATAGATATCTCCTAGGGAAAGAAAATCTCAACTTTGGAGACAGGTGAGAATAAAAATCCAAATTCTAGGCTAAAGGGAAACTACACTGCTAATCTTCTCCTTAGAAAGATTTGTGTGGTTTTGCTATCAGGGTGATGGAGGCCTCACAGAATGAGTTCAGAAGTGTTCCTTCCTCTGCAGTTTTTTGAACACCTATCTTTTTCACCCTTTTTTAGAAGGGTAGGTTTAACATTCTCTAAATATTTGGTAGAGTTCACCTCTGAAACCATCTGGTCCTCAACTTTTGTTTGTTGGGAAGTTTCAAATCACAGCTTCAGTTTCAGTACTTGTAATTGATTTGTTCATATTTTCTATTTCTTCCTGGTTCAGTCTTGTGAGATTGTACCTTTCTAAGAATTTGTCCATTTCCTCTAGGTTGCTGATTTTATTGTCATAGAGCTGCTTATAGTAGTCTCTTATGGTCCTTTGTATTTCTGTGGTGTCCATTGTAACTTTTCCTTTTCCATTTCTAATTTAATTTATTTGAGCCCTCTCCCTTTTTTTCTTGATGAGTCTGGCTAAGAGTTTATCAGTTTTGTTTATCTTTTTGAAGAACCAGCTTTCAGTTTCATTGATCTTTTCTACTGTTTTCTCAGTCTCTCTTACATTTATTTCTGCTCTGATCCTTATGATTTCTTTCTGTCTACTAACTTTCGGTTTTGTTTGTTCTTCTTTCTCTGGTTGCTTTAGGTGTTCAAGTGGCTGTCCATTGTTTTGGTCTCAGGACCTCTTTACACTCTTAAAAATTAATAAAGACACCAAAGAGCTTTATAAAGTTTTAGAAGACACAAGGATCCATAAGCACGTACTCCATTAGCTGTGAGAAGGATGATTGCAATAGATGTTACATAGCCTCTGAAAATTTTCACTATACACTTAGAATGAAAGTAGAAAAGGCAAATAACATCTCAGTTGTTATTTTAAAATACTTTTGACCTTCTGGATCTCTAGGGGTTCCCAAACTACTCTCTGGGAACCACTGCTTTGAAAAACACTGCTTAGTTCCTTGTCTGGAAAATGAAGTTTGAACAAAATGAAATTGACTTTGCTGAATTTAACAATATGGTTTATCATGTTCATTGTGAAAATACTATGTTTCATTTATGGAAAAACATGTTACATTCACATGAGAAGTTTGTGTGTGTGTATAGCAAAACAACAACAACAACACAGCAAACCTCTTTGGAGAAGACGAAGAAAGCATACCTTTACTTCACAGAAGTGGGTACTCTTGAGCAGACCAGACTTTGGGTCCCCTGAGGATAGGGTGCTCTGTCCTAACTGTAGTCTCCTGCTGATACACCCTGAGGTATTATTATTTTATACTCAGGAATTCAGTTTGGGGGAATGGATAAAGTACAGGGCTTGAGGAAAGGACCAGGTTCCCAGGCCAGAAGTTCCTCTGAAGGTAAAAAAAACTAGTACCTCTTGAAGAGAGGTAGAGATTTTCACAGGGAAGAAAGCAGAATTTACTTATGTCAGAGTGGAGGGTAGACCCTCAGACAAAAAGGTAAAAGCTAGAAGAGGGGAGTTCGCCATAAGGAGTTCCTCTGTGAAAAGCTAACTCTCTTTTCTTGGACTCCCCAAAGAATCATATTTAGCATACACTTGTGAAGGTGTCTCATCCCTCCTACATGCGTCTTTGTTATAATATTTTCTAGATATTCCCAGTCTTTCATTAGAGTGGAGGTTTCGATATGTGGAGAATGAAGTTCAGAGGTTGTGAGAGAAATGGCGCCAGGTTCCCATCCCCTTACACTGAGGTCGGCGTAGCAGAAGCAGCGTGGTGTCAAGGAGAGCCACATGGGAGTTGACCGTGAAGTCTGTCATCAAAGTGTGCAGTGATCATGGGCCACAGAGATGGGAGCAGTGGGGGTCAGTGGAGAGCTCTAATGGGAATAACTGAAGAGTGTCTGTGAGACAAACCCTTCTCTACAAATACTGCACCAAACAGGATGACCCCTGACAGCAGGAAAGGGGAGCAGCAAAGAAAATATTCTGGCTGGTGCTTAAAAGTTTTTTTAGTCATTCCCATTAAAAAATGACTTCCTTAGTTGCATCTTGGTACTTGCAAATCATTGTCATCTTTTGACCTTTAATTTATGCAGCTATACAACCTACAGTCTTTTAATTAACAATATGAAAATCTAGCATGCTAGTTTTGAATGGATTTCTTCTGTATCTAACTTCGAATTGATTGTCCTTTTTCACCTGTCTGTAGAAACACTCTCATCTCTCTGTTGTAGACTTATGTAAATGGCAGATTAATTGGTTTAATATCTGTGCTGATAAAAGAAATAGCAGGGCTACAGATCAAAGAACATTAAAAATTCTCTAATCTGTGAGCTGTTTCTCTTTATCCTTTCCTAGGAATTGTCCTCTATCTCTGGCTAGTGGCAGTGTGATAGAAATCAAATATTACAGTAAAAAATCATATATATATATATATATACACATACCTATCTCCTTTTTATATAAGGACAGATATCCTAACATTTAATTATATTTATTTTATCTTAATATAGAGCTCTACCTTTAATTTATAAAACAGATAATAAAATGCATTATGTATTGAATATATTTATATATTATTTTTAATTAAAAGAGAGATAAGTAGCATTGACTGTCAGGAAATAATACATACCACATTCAGTGCAGCCATTCAGGTCTGCAGTCTCTCCAAAAATGTAATTACAAAGCCAGCTGGCATTTGGAGCAGGTATTGTAGCCGCATCTGTCTAATGCATTTTGTTGCATCTATTAATCTTTTATGCAGGTTGCTTAAACATTTGCTAAAAATAAAGCATTCTTTACATGTAACTAGAGTATAATTCATTTATTTTGATACTTCTGGGGGCATAAAATTTAAATTCTCCTGTATAGAGAGTTCCAGTGTTAATTAAAAAATACTTTTTCAGGTTACTCTTAGAACTATTTTCTTTTCACAGCCTCACTTTAATGGTGCAGTCCTATATTTCTGCTACAATATGGCATATGAATAAGTGGGAATAAGTCTCTTTTTTTCTTCTTTCTAGTGTTGCATATCAGGAGTTAATCATAAAACAATGGACTCAATACTGCAAAATACTTTAATGAGTCCAGACCATTCAAAATCTCAAATCCTTTTTGAATTGAAGTATAGTTAAAAGAAAACTGCTCAGAATATATTAGGTGGTAGTATCATGAAACATAATGAAACCATTATTATATGATAGTATCATATTCATCACCCATTATTAAAATTCTTCATCAATTCGCAGTGCTTAGTGATGACATTCAGTACTTCCCTGTTTTCACCATATTATGTACAAAGCTTTCCCTGTGAGGTTTTAATTAAGTGATTAGGAGACTAAGCTAAAAGCTGTTTACTTTCCCCTAGAAGGGGAAATATTGTTATTAATAAAGTCTTAAATTGTCAAAGATGAAAAACTTAACTCTTCACGGAATCCTCTGAAGTGGTTTAAATAAATTTTCCTCCTATAGAGACTAAAATATCACAGAATATTTAAAGTTCTTTCACTGTTCTTTGAGAGAGAAGTGGAAAGCAGAAAGGAAAAGAAAAATATTAGCAGAGCAACTAGAAATTGTATTAATACCAATGTGTTAATGCTTTATTAAGATATTATTGTAATTGGAAACAAATCCTGCATTTGTTGTTCTTCTTTTACTTTTTAAAAATATGGGTATTATTTGCTGATAAGAGAAAATGTCTTTCCATAATCTTCCAGCCTATTATATTATGTCATGTTCACCTTGGAGAGGGTACAAGTAGGTAATGTTTCTCCTTTCTCGTTATTTTGACAAGCATTGCACGCACACTTACTGGCTGCTAAGCACTCTGTAGGTCCTCTTTCTAGGCTCTCATATGGTAGATTGATTGCATTACTGCCCTCAATTCTTCACATTTCCCTGAAGCCACTCTTTGGCATATGCATTCCTAGCTCCTCTACATAAAGAGGTGCAATCTAATTCCCTATCCCTTGAATCTGGGTTTTCCTTTGGCTGGCTTTGGCCAATAGTATGAGCTGGAAATGACAGTGTGTCAGTTCCAAGCCTAGCTCAAGAGGCATTGCATGTTTTCCTCTGACTTACATACTCTGCCATTACCATGAGAACATGCCTGGGTTAGCTGCCTGGATAACGAAATAGCAAAACCAAGTCAGCTCAGTTATCCCAAAGGGGGCCAACCTAGACTAGCCAACAAGACACCGATCCCTATACATGTGAGTAAGCTTATCTTCTTGTGGACTGATGTTATTCCATTTTGTTACATAAATGCCTCCTATATGTATCAACTTTTTAGGATTTTATATTTACTTTGTTGTAGCTTATTACTGGGTAAATTTTTTATCAATATCCAATACGTGTTTTAAATGAGAGTGTATTCCCTATTGCATGCAGAACTATCTTTATATCAGATAAATCTTAAGTATATTATTTTAATTTTCTTTATACTTGCTTAATTTGGATCTATTTGATTTATAATTTCTTGATATGATTTATATAACATTTTCTCAATATAATTTCTTAATTTCTTCCAGTAGACCCTCAGTTTTAGCTTTATGTATTTCAAATCTTTGATGTTAAGTGCATAAAGTTGTATGACTGATAATTTTCCCAATTAAATAATAGTTTTCTGATGATCATTTTCATGGTTTTCATTTTGTAGTCTTTTTATGTTATTAATATTGTTTTACTGTTTTAGTTAAGCATATGCTGGAGATTTACCTATCTTAATCATTTCAACCAACGTTTTGTTTTATAAAAATACTGGAGGATTTACAATAAAAGATTTGAAAAACATTAATTTTGTCTCCTTTACGAAGGAAACTGTTGGTAATTTTTAAAAGATTAATACAAATAGACAAACTTTCTCTATTGAGAAAAGGTTGAGGTTGAGAAAGAAATAAGATAAAATTCAAAATGAAAAGGAATAGCTACAAAGATAGCAGAAATTACAAATTATAAAAGAATAGTATAAGCAACCATACAATAATAATTAAAATCCTGGGTGAAACATTTTAAGGGAGGAAGATATGAAATGCCGGACTGGCACAAGAAGAAAACACAAATAGAGCAAGAGTTCTTGAAAATCTTGGATTAGTAATAGAAAGACTTTCCAAGACAGAACCAGGCAGACAGATTACAGCTGAGTTTTAGCAGATGTTAAATTTACAGGTAACACTTATAAAAGTTTTTCTGGATACAGGATATCTAATATTTCTATGATACTAGTGAATATTTGAAAACTAAACTGAATTACAAGAACTAAAATCATAATCTATTTCATAAATAACCATAGTAAAAAATTCTACACAAATTACAGTATATTTTCAAAAACTAGTATACCAAGGGTTTAATCCCGGTAATGTCAGGATATTACAAAATCATAAAATTGTATCAGTATAACTCACCATACCAACAGAGTAGTTAGCACTTTTGAGTGTTCTCTTTTTATGTATAATCTGTCATTTATATGAATTTGGAATCCGTTAACCTTATTAAAGCATCTTCTTACTATATCACTTAAAAAGAAGTATTAATCAATTTTCTAATGTTGAATAATCCCTGCCTTCCTGGGAAAAAATTTGGCCATTATCATTTTTTAAATATATTGTAGGATTTAGTGTGATGTTTTATATAGAATTTTTCTATTTCTGTTCTTTAAAAAGATTTACTTATAATTTTGTACTTTTTATTACCTTGTCCAGTTTGGATATCAAAGGAAATTATATCTCTAAAAGCTGTTAGACTTCAAATTTAATGGTATTTCCACTTAGATTCTATGGAAGATGAAAAAAAAGATATATTAGCCTCATTAATTCTGTGTTCCTTAATTTTATGTTCTGTAGAAGAGCTTATATTTTAGGATTATTTATTCCTTGAATAAATGTAGAAACTCACCTCTAAAATTATTTGGGCTCACATTTTCTTTTGGGAAGGAGGAGAAATAGTGCACGTTTTGGACTATTTTCCTTAATATTTATGGGATACTCTTTTTTGCTATATCGTTTTGAGCCAGTTTTAATAGATTGTATCATTCTAAGATAATTTTAGATTTCAAATTTATTTGTACTCATTTTAATGTTTATTACCTATGTTTATTATTCCATTAATTTAAAAAATATCCATGTATCTTTAGTAAAGTATTTTTTATTCGTAATATTATTTGCCTTCTCTTCTTTGTTTATTTCTTACTGAATCATGCCAAAGATTCGTCTCTTATATCAGTTTTTCCTAGGATGATATTAAAAAAATATTTAAAGTTCACATATCATAGACACCAATTAATTTTTAAAAAATGCACTTCTTTGACTGACATGTTATTTAGAACTGTATTTTAAAATTTCCTCAAAATGGAATATTTTGAGTTTGCTTTTATATTGATATCTAATGTAATTTTGCTGTGGGTAGAGTTTAACAATTGTTGAGACTTGCTTGAGTTATAGTACGTGGGAAATATTTACCAGTGTTCCATTTGTGCTTGGAAAAAATATACTCTCCCCAGTTATTAGGTTTGGTGTTGTATTTACGGCCTTTAAGATCAAACTTATTGACTGGTGTATATGTCCACGTTCTAGTAGTTACTGGGTATTATATTAAAATATGTGTTTGTCAGTGTTTCCCTGTATTTCTGTCAACTTTTATATATTTGAGGCCGTGTTATTAAGTATATACAATTTTAGGAGTTTTTTAATCTTCCAAATGATTTGAATTGCTTTTATTATGTATTAACCCTCTTTATCTGCCAGAATGCTTTTGCTTTAAAGTTGGATTTTACATTAATAATCATATCAGTCTTCATTTTGTTAATATTTGCTTATTTTTTTTTCTATTATTTGATATTCACCCTTCCTGTTGCCTTTATGATTTATCTTTGTCTACTGTGAGCAGCATATAGCTAGATACAAAGGTTATCAGATATGGGGGAAATGTTTAGTAGATGGTCATGCTAACCCATATTGACTGAATGTCAACCTTAATATTCCAAATAACATTTCTTATATAGGGTTCAATATATAAGAGTTTTATGTCTCTTGCATTATATTTCATTTTCTGAATGAAAATACAGACTTTTCCATGATATATCACTTTTTAAATAGAAAAGAATTAATAGAATTTAATAGAACTAAAGCTAGTTAAGCTTTGAGGTACTAGAAAAAATTAGCAAAAATTAATGTTAATTTCCCCTTCTCCTCTGGATATTTTAGATTAGTATTCAAACATGCTGTAAAATGTATCGCCTTATTAAAAACTCTTTGCCATCTCCTACACCACACTCCCCAGTATCTGCTCTATTTCTCTGCCTTGCTTTACAGTAAAACCCCTTGAAAAAGTTTCCATAATAGTTATTTCCAGTTCCCTCTTTCATTTTCTCTTGAACCTTTTCACATCCACTATCCCACCAAAATTATTCTTTCCAAGATCATCATGGTTCATTTTCCATCTTCGTCTTACTGACTTAACAGACTTTTACATAATTGATCATTTTGTTTTCCTTGAAGCACTTTTTCACGAAGCTTCTGGGATACCCCACTGATTTTCTTTCTACTGCCTGCTACTTCTTAGTCTCATTTGTTGATTTTTCTTTTTCATCCTAAATTGTAAGCATCAGAATACCATAAGACCTAATTTCTAGAATTCTTTACTCTTGTATATATACTCCCTCTGTGAGCTTATCCATTTTACAAGCTTGAATTCCCAAATTTACATCTCTATTCCAAAACTCTTCTGACCTAGTGAACATCTTTACTTGACTGTCAAATAAACATCTTAAACTTAATATGCTCACAAGTGAACTCCTCATATCCCTCCTCCTCCCCCCCTCCACTTTTGACAAACAAGGTCCACCAGTAATATTTCCCAGTAAGGTTAATGGAACATGATCCTTCTAGTTAATCTGACCAAGAAGCTTTGGAGACACTGTTTGCAGAGACAGCTAACTATCCCCCATTTTCAATTCTTTCATTTACTTGTAGACTCGTCTCTACCCAAATTTTGTTGAGTTGTATATATTCCCAGCTAGAGACTACATTTCAGACTTTTTTGTAGCTGTGTGTAGCCATATGGTTAGGTTTCCACCAATGAGATATGAATGAAAGTGAAGCATGCAATTTCTACTTCATGTTATTAAAATTATTGTTGTTTGATCTCCATATTTTTCCCTCTTTCTACAGGTTGAAAATTGCTTTAGTTCTTATGAGCTACCTAGTAGATTAGAGATATTTAGGATGGCAGAGCCCCCCTCCAAGCTGGTCTCTCGGTGACCCTGTTGAACAATGCTCACCAACACACTCTGGATTATTTGTTTTATTTGTGCAACTCTATTTTTTATCTCATGGTAACAAAAGTTAACTATCCTTCAGTTAACACATCATACTTGACTCAACTCTTTCCTGTCTTTTTGGCTTTGCTTATGAAATACATCTAGAAAATATGTTCTAAACCAGGATCAACTTCCCACCCCTGGAAATGTTGGGAGACATTTTTGGTTGTCACAAATCAGGTGACAGTTTGTTACTGGCATCTCATTTGTAGAGATCAGAGATGTCGCTAACCACCCTACAATGCACAGGGCAATCCTCACAAAATAAAATTATCTGGCCCCAAATACCAGTAGTACCAAGGTTGAGAAACCTTGCTGTAGAATGGGATCACTTCTCATCACCTCTTTTACTACTTCCTGCTGCCATCTTTTCTCACCCCAATTGTTGCTGTGTTGCTACTGAGAGTCCCTATTTCCACTCTCACTCCTTATAATCTGTTCATCACACAGTAGCCAGAGTGGTCTTCTAAAAATTATCATGTCACTTACATATTTATAATCTTCCAATGGTCATCCATCTTATTCAGAGTAAAAGACAGAGTCTTTTTTTCTTTTTGGCCACACCATGTGGCTTGAGGGATGTTAGTTCCCCAACCAGGGATTGAACCCATGCCCTCGGCAGTGAAAGCGCGAGTCCTAACCACTGGACCGCCAGGGAATTCCCAAAAGACAAAGTAGCCTACAAGGCTCTGTATCACTTGAACCCCACTCTCTCACCTACTTTTTACTCCATTCCAGCCACATTGGTTTCCTTGTTCTTCCTCAAACAAGCTACACAATTCTTGGATCAGGATTTCACCCCTGCTATTCTCTCTGTCTGGACCACTCTTCCCACAGAAGTCTACATTGGCTACTTACCCCCATTAGGTCAATGAAAACTTTCTTGATCCTACCCCCTTTTCATAACACTTCTTATCAGCCTTAACTTGCTTTGTTTCTTCCATTGCACTTACCATCATCTAACACACTGTATAATTTACTTTTTGTTGTCTATTTTCTATCCCCCACCACTAAAATATAATTGCAAGAAGACAATGATCTTTGTTATTTTTCATCACTGATATATCCTCAGGGTCTAGAATAGTACCAGGCACATAGTAGGCACTCATCAAGTAAATATTTGCTGAGAGAATGAATGGGCAAAATTATCTTAGCTCTTAGTACCATACATGAAATAGTGTGGTATTTGTTCAAGAATGTTTACGTAATATAGCCTTATATATATAAGGGTATATAATATACCTACAGTCTCTAGCTGTAGGTGATTTGCATTTTGTTGCTTAGACTTTATTTCTAGCTTGCAAGGTTTGGGTTTTGTTTCAATAACAGCTTTTTCAAAGATAATTCAGAAGTTAAGTGTTTTAGAATAGACTTTCCTTCTAACTTTATTATGGGCTCAAATTGGTTTTATGATGTGGCTCTTCAGCTCCCAGAGGCAGTTTGAGTTAAGGCTTTCCTTGCATATCTTGCCATCATGTCCCTTTCTCTCTAGGACCACCCAGGTCTTGCTGTTGTGTTTTTGTGCTTGCATGCCACGGCCACATGAGCATCGTCAGTTTTATGCATTTATTGCTTAAGCACTTCAATAGGCGAGTGAAGTTACTTAAGAAGTTCTCCTAAACATTGAACCATTTATACTTTTTGCTTTCATTTGTCTTCCCAATTAGGACCCCCTGGTCTGCCCCAGTTTTATGTGAAAAGAAAAAAGGAGGACATGACAGGATGTATTATCTCACAGTGTTTGAACAAGGTTGCTTTGGTGTTGTACACAGCTATTTCATCTACAGATGGTCTTAAAGGCACAGCCAGAACAATTGGACACAATTGATGTTAATTTCTATTTTTCCCTAAATTGTCTACACTAGCCCATGAAAATCAGTTTACCTAAATGCCCCCATGAAAATCTAATGTTGCCTGTTATAAATTGTCTTAAAAATGCTAAATGTAGGAAGATTCTGTTTGACTGCCCTGAACCCCATCCAGGAATAATTACTTTGTAATGAAGTCCTCTGTGCCTCTAGTATACCAGTGCCCTTATCTTATTTCCATTTAAGGTAACGCAAGTATATCTTTTATGGATATGCCTTCAAAAGTTATCAGGAGAAGATAATAAAAATAGGAACCTTAGTTGCTTTTTCAGGCTCGGGACATAATATCAATGAAATCCAATTAAATTTCTTCAAATTTCAGACTGTACTGAAACAAAATTTTATGTTTGATGCACGTAGTTCATGCAAGATTTGATTTAGAAAGATAAAATAGAATCTATATGTATAATTTGAGAAACATCTGGCTTAAATTACAGAGGGGTAACATAAAGTAGTAGCTTTTATTCTGGAATATAGGCATTTGGATTTTATAAAGTAATTTTATAGTTTTGATGTAACAAGAAAGTAAAGGCCTTTTTTTTAGATGACATGATTAAAAGGACTCTGTGATCTGTTATTCATCAGTGCATGACTGCTGGCTTTTTATTTGTTTTCAACATTATGAGAAACATGATACTCTTCTATTGTTTAATGAAAAGAACCATTCATCTTGAGTTACTGTGCTTTGAGGTGAAATTCAAAATCCATGAGGGCTTAAATGAATATGAGATAGAAATTTATATCAAACTGTATGTCTTCATATAATGAATATAAAAAAGCATTCTTTGGTCTCTCTATTTCTTGTCTGTTTGAGGAGCAGGGTTAACTAGGAATAGGAAGGCTAAAAACCTAGTTTGGCAAGGGAAATGAATTATTTCCTAGAGGGATGGTACAATTTTGTTTCATGTGATCACACTGCATAAGTTCGTAAGAAATGTATTTACTGAGTAACCCTGTAAGTTATTTTAGGTTTTCATATTGCCCTCATATTTAATATCTTGCCCTTTTAAAAATTTTTAGTGAATAGTCGTTGCAATTTGTTCTAAATTTTCTTAACAGTTGGATGTGTTATTAACAATAAAGTAAATCTCTCAATTTTGCAATTTCACCTTTCCAAATCACATCACTGACCAAAACTAATAGTCCCTCTTGTAACCAACCACTACTTACTAAAGATTAGGACAAAATCATAGTTGCTATTTTTTCTTATAAAATTTCTGTAGTAGATTCTCTTTGGTAGGTGGGTTGCTTTTAGTAATTAATGGAAAAGACAAACCCTGCTCTTCTACTGAAGTGCTTGATAACCTAAAGGAAGGCCCACCATTGCATTTGTAACTTTTGAAAGTAGGGTTTGATCAGTTATTATCAACTGACAAGGAAAAGAACAGTTGGAACAACTGAAAGATTTTCAGAAACAGTACTTCATCCCGCAGTTACCAACCTTCAAAATCCAGTAGGGCTATGAAAGTGTCAATCTTTTTGCCATATTTTGTCAAAATAATATAGACAATATTTTGTTTTTGTTGTAATAAAGCAAAAATAGACTATGCTCAAGTTTTGATTTCCTGAATGACCTTTGACTCATTTACATTTTAAACAATAACCCTTGAGTGATATAAGTACAGTGTTTAACAATGACTCAAAGTGTAGTATAAACAAAGGATATTTCAAAGGAATTTCTCCTTAGAGAAGAACAGTACAAGAGAGATGTTAGGAAAAGTTAGATGGGCAGATGGTAAATAGCAAGAGAGAAATCCTGGAGGAGTTGAGGAAAACTCTAAGAACATTTAATTGATGCTACACTTCACTGTCTTGTCTAACACAACATGGGAGTGGAAGAGACAGGGCAGATGGCAGTGTCTAATAAATATGGGCTTGAGATACAGCCCTAATGTCCACAGCCTACCAATAGTGTGCCAGGTCCAGGAATTCCCATGTGTCTATTGTGGAGACATGGCAGTGCTAAGAAAATCAGTGGAACAATTGAAGTTTGTATCCAGTATAAGAAAACCATCAGAGATAAAAATTTTGTGTGCTACAAACTTCGTCATGAGTGCTGGTATGACAATCCAAAAGACCAGATGGATGAGCCACATACTGGTAGATCTCACTCATGATACCCAGGAATTGTACGTGTCTTAGAGCACTGGAGATCACCAAGAAAGTGCAACATGTATACCAGGGTTCCTTCCCCAACCACACATAAGCTTCCCAACATTCAATCTTGGGTGGAAGGAGGGGAGAAGTGGGCCCTTTGAGAGGACAGAGGATCAAAAGGCAAAGTAGTGCATCGTTAATAGTAGATATTTAATTAGAAATAAAATATGCAGTAAAATGCCATCTTTGTGGAACGGGAGCTCTCCTAATGGCCCCAAAGATTACATCTTGCTAACCCTAAATTAAAAGATAACCTATTAATTTTCTTTGTATCACTAACTGATTTACAAGTGACTGCACTCAGGTTCTTCAGTGCTAACAAACTTGTGAAGTTGAGTGTTGGAAGCACGGAGTTTCCTTGTTGCAGCGAAGGCTGACCTAGAAACATTTTTGGAGACCAGCCTGGCCTCCTAAGGGAGGGTGTGAGTAACAGCCACAAACACTCACACGGACAGCATTTTGGGCCCTTCTATTCAAGTAGTTCCTCTGCAGTTGCTGCCTCTGAACTTAGTTGAATCAACTGTTTTCCATTACTTAGGGAGACAAAATTCAGTAATACAAGCCACCAAAGTATTTGGCCACCTGGTACTCCACAGTTCAATATTACATCTAATTTGTTTATTCGATAAAGTACATTCTTAATAAAAGTGTGTTTAGTGTGGTTTTCAAACACTTTTCTCAACATGAAATAATCAAAATAATGTTCTTCTAAAAAACTCTCCATGTACCCAGTCACATAGTTAACATAATCACACAGGTAACTCATGAAAACATGTGTATACACATGTATGCTCATCAATAATTAGATAAAAGTCCCAGTTACTATTAACATACGAAATATGCTTCTTTACTAAATAAACATTTTTTAAACTCATAAGTAATTATTTGAAATAGTCAAAATTTAAATCCCACAAGCCTGTATTAGTGCACACACACACAAATAACTCCAGATTTCATGGACATTACTACTGAATAATTCCAGGATTGTCAATTCTTTTTTTTGGTCTCAAAACAGGCATAATGAGCAAAATGTTTCCTAGTTATGCTTTGTATATATGTGACTTAGTTAAATAAATGATTCTGTTTTTGTGATGAAATGCCCTGTGCCTTAAGTTAGAGTCTCTGCAGGACTGACACTCCACAAAAGCTGACCCAAGGCAGGGATGACAGCACATGAAGTTTATGTGGGAGGTGTACCCGTAGGAGATTGGAGACATAAAACAAAAGAAAAAATCTTTTAAAGATTTGTTATTAAACAGGTTAGCACTTGGGCAACTAGGGCTGAATCTTTCTAGGAATGCTGAGAGATGGTGTGCAATACTCCTTATTCCAACTGAGGGTGGAGGATGTTGGGGTGAGTTGTCCAACTCCCATCAGCCGCTGGTTGAAGGCTGTTCCTGGAATGAAGAGAGAAAGCATTCGTTTCTCAGGGCGAAATGCCCAAGACTTGTGACCTGTCTCTTGCATGGGTTTTGATGGCCAGAGAATATCTTCAAGCAAGAATTACTAGTCAAAAAATAGTAAAAAGTCTCAGGACATATGGCAGGATGTGGTATTTTAAGTCAGTCTGATAAAGATGTTGAAAAAGAGTGTGCCACGCAGAAGGAAACGTATGAAATAAGGACAATAGGGGGAAAGTGTTGGGTACTTAAGAACTGAAAGAAGATCAGCTTGGTGGATTCTGGCAGGCTACTGGGAGCATATTATAAAATGAGGATGAAAAGATTATTAAGGACAGATTCTGTAAGACTTTGTTGACCATGTGGAGGATCTGGATCATAACCTAAGTGCAACAGGGGAATATAAAAGAATTTCCAGCAGGGAAGATAATTAAGTTTTGAGAAGGTCACCCTTGCTATTATGTGGAAATGGGCTGGAGGGGGGCAAGAGTACTTAGAAGAGGAAAGATGGCAAAGGAGACTATTGCACAGTCCATGATGTAGGTGACAGAGATTTGAAGTAGAGTGGAGATTGGGAAAAGTGAATGATTTTGAAGTACATCTTGGAAGTAAAATTGAAAATTTTTATGATTGTGATGGTAAGGAGAGAGTACAATTTTCTAACTGTGCTAGTGGATCAATGGAGATGCCATTTAATTAGATGGAGAAGTCTAAAAAGAGAAAAGGTTTGGGGGTAAAAGTCTAGAGATCAGATTTGGAAAACTTAAATCTGAAATGTCCCAGAGACATATAAGAGAGAATGTGAAATAAGTAGTGAGGTGCATGAATGCTCTGGGTTGAGAATGTAATTCTAGAAACTAGGGAGTACTTTTCTGTAAATCATGAGGGGTGTCAAAAATTACTATTCTAAATTACTGTTCATTCTCTGGTGTAGAAAATTCAACAAAAGAAAGGGAGTCAAATATTTTAAACAGGAAACCAAAAGAAAAAAGAAAAGTTTACATTTATGTATGTTATTTATACATATTTATCTATGTGAATATAATGTGTGTGTGTGTGTGTGTGTGTGTGTGTTATTAGTAGGTAGAAAGCTCACTGTGTTGAAATATATTCCCCAAACTCGATGCCTTAACATTTGTCTTGGCTTTGTAGTGACAATAACTACCAAATTCTCTCCACAAGCTTTGATTTAACATGTATTGCTTTATAGCACATGGTATAGCAGTAAAAGATGGTGGGTTGAATTTTTCTGTAATTGAGTAGAATCTTGTTCTTCAGGAGTTATCTTGTTGTAATGTACAAGAGTAACTCCTCAACTATACACACATCCCCCTAACCCCTGGCCCTTCGGGTAGCAGGCTGGTTTAGAGAATCCCTGGGGCTATCAGAGTGGGTGGGAGAAATTATAATCTAAGACAATAATCCCTTGGATCTGGCACTGAACAAATAGTGGACGGTTAATACCTAAACCCACAAACCAGAAAAATAGCCTCAGGTCAGAAACCTAGAGAGTCAGGAACAAGTATGGATGTAAGGCAAGCAGTTGAGAAATAAAACACAAACAGAGCTGGCTTGTCAGAAACTGGCTTGTGCTTGTTGGTCTTGTGTGAGACGGAGGAAGGCCTGATGACTCCCAGGGGCAGTAGCTGACCTGCTGGACACACCGGAGTGGAGTTTCTGGGCTTAATGCATTGTGACCTTTTGGTAATAGTATGTTTCACAATCTTCTCATCTTTTAAATACCTCATGGTAGCCCTTAGCTCCATGAGGTTCAATCTTTGAAGTGGTGTAAGAAATGTATCCAGATCCAGGAGTTTTGAAAACACAGACCTGTATTTTGGGGTCCTTTCTGAGGGGTAGCTAGAGTAGTTTATGTGCGTGTCACATGGAAAGCTCCTTTAAGAACCTTATTTGGATACCTCTCCCTTTCCAACACAGTAGCTGCTCAAACCTTTACTCCATTTCTCCCCTCATTCTGATCTCTGCTCACTTTCTTGTGTGGTTAGGCCCTATACCTGCATACTTTACAACAAAGGGATTCCAGAAGTAAAACCAATACACAAAAACACATATTCACTGTGGAGAGAAAAGACAGGGAAAACTCATACAATGGGGGTAATTTTTTTTTTTTTTTTTGCGGTATGCAGGCCTCTCACTGTTGTGGCCTCTCCCGTTGCGGAGCACAGGCTCCGGACGCGCAGGCTCAGCGGCCATGGATCACGGGCCCAGCGGCTCCGCAGCATGTGGGATCTTCCTGGACGGGGTCATGAACCCGTGTCCCCTGCATCGGCAGGTGGACTCTCAACCACTGCGCCACCAGGGAAGCCCATGGGGGTAATTTTTGATCCCATTATTTTTCATTAATTTTACACATTACAAATATTTACCTTACTTTAACCCACATTTCTGATGGCTCTCCCACCCAAATGTAATACACACTGTTATGAACATCAGAAATTCTGTGTTCCCATCTTATTTCTTAACATTCAGCAAGTCACTCTATATTTTTGAGGCTTTGTTTCCTAATTCAGCATTTTAGGAATACTTCCCCATCCTGAATAAAAACTTTTTTAAAACAGTTTTCAAAAGTGTTATATCTTACTGTTTTTTAAAAAAATAATAGTGTATAGAATTATATGAATCCATACTAGGAGAGTATATTTAGTTTATGTATAGCATTCAGTATAAAATCTGGTACAGAACTGGCCTGTACTAAATGTTTATGAATGACTAGAAATCCTAAAATAAAAAGCAAGAAGTTAATAATTTTATGCCCTTATAAAAATACCATTAACTCATTTCCAGTTAATACTAATGGAATGTTTTGTTTTATTTTTAAGATAAGGCATCACACTTGAAGCTCAAGATATCAAGCTGAATAATATATACATACACATACACATATATGTGTATGTACATATATGTACACAGATGTGTATACACACACACACACACACACTGTCTTTGGAGAAGCCCCAGTAGGCAAACGGAGGAACAATAATACCACAAATAAGTGATTTAATTGCTTTTAAAAGTTTCATTGTCATTAGAGACTTTTAAGAGAAGTCTCTGTTTCTCCTCTTACCTCTATTTCTTAGCAGCTGACAGTCAATTACAAAGATCCTGTTCACTCTCAGAATATCTATCTTCCAGGAGCCTCTCTGTAAATTTAGACTGTAAATGAAATTATGTCTGCCTTTGTTATGTTTCTTTTTCTGTCGGTATGATTGCGCGGTACCCCCAAGTGGCTTGTTTAACTTAGAATTCAAACGTAAGAGTTTACTTACAATGCTTCAGTAAAGACGAAGTTGAACTCAAAAAGAAAAAGACCCTAGACCAGGAAAAACTTCAAAGCACACTCTATAAACAAGATTCCAGCACAGTAACTGTCTCAGAGATGGGGAATGACTCTTTTGGTTAAACAGGAAAGTAGAAGGCACCACAAGTCAGTTTTTTTTTTTTTTTAATCTCTTCTCAATGGTCTGTGGGTTTTGGCTCCTGTGTATCTGTTAAGTGGTAATTCTAATCTTTGAAAGTCCATTTTCTTCCCCCTCTAAGAACGCTTGCTGTGATCTGAAGCCAAGAAGGGCTGGACAGAACTCAAGGTTGTTATCACATTTATTGTATAGCACATAGAGCTGCAGGACAGATTATAGACTGATTTAAATGTTATGGGGATGGAAAGGGGTTGGAAGGGATGGGGCTGAGAGAGGAACTGAGAAAGAAAAAAGAGATACTGCAGTGAGGCTGTTTTCTGCCCAGGAAACAAAAAAGCCTTTTACCTCATATTAAATGTAATCACAGAATACCACTGCTCAAGTAAATGAAGTAACATCCAGTTCAACCCTCTTTGGATTTAGCAATATCACACAACCAGTACTACTATCCTAATGAATTCTCAGCCAAGTCTCAGAAAACTGTTATCTGTGTCAGCCTGTGAGCAAATTTAAAGGAGGTAGTTACAGGAGACCTGGGCAGAAACAGAACTGAGGAACTAAAAAACTTAGGCAGCCAGTCACTTAAAGATGTTACATATGTACTTATATACATAGTCAGCTAAGTGTACAGCTAGAATTTTGTATCAAAGGCCTTTGATGTCTTCTGATTCAACTACTGAATTATAATGCCAACTAAAATAGTGATTAGGCACTTGCTAAAACAAAACACTGATTCACATAATTCTAATCGGAGGTTTATGCAAAAGCTCATCTCTTGTGTTAATACTGGTTTGAAAGATGCACAATCAAAGGGGAATGGGTACAAGCAGCAACGCAGATGGTGGCATGCCATTGGAATAATATTTATTGTCTAATCATAAACTTGCATGTTTGTAAATTTTTGAAGTATAGATTTAAAATAAACTGTTTTCTTCAGAGTGATTTGTTTACTCCAGAACACTTGAAATTTTAAAGAGTTTTCAAATAAGGGTCAGGTTCACTAACACTCTAATAGCCACAGTTGCATGAAATTGCACGTGAGGCCAAAGCTTGTGTGGCTTTCTGAAGCTCCCACAGTATAGAAGATACCTAATATCATGTGTTAGTAAGAATGCTCTAAGTTTCAAATAACAGAAATCAGATTACACAAGTAGAAACAAAGAAGAACTTTTTAATGTTGCCTTTTGTAAATAAAATACCCACAGATAGAGCTGGTTGCAGATGAAGCTAATTAAGCGGTACCAGGTACTTAGGTACTTGCTATCTAAGACCTGGTTTATTTCCATCTCTGTGCTCCAACTTCCATGAGTTAGCGATATATTTTGGCTGACTACTTCCGGGGATCCGAGATGGCTTTCAGCAGCTCTGTGTGCTGTTTGACTGTGCACATTAACTAAAGAGTCAATAATAGCTTTCCCAGCATCCACAGCAAATCATTGGTGTTCTTTCAATTTGGACTGCCTTAAGTCACGTGCGCAACTTTCATTCAGTTACTGTGATATGAGATTTGCTGATTGGTTTAAATTAGGTAATGAACTACATGGAGTCAACCTTACCAGAAATTACCTGAAGAGTCTCCAAAGAGGAATTAAAGATTGTTGCAAAGGAAGAAGAGGTGAAGGAGAAAATGAATGCTGAGAAAGTAACAAAAAAGGCCTGTTACAAGAGTCTTAACTTTGGCAACAATTATTGATATTTAGGGTTCTTATTGTCAAACAATGCTGTGATTACATTTTAAAACAAGGAAGACTCCTTTATCAATCAGAAGATGGAGGAACTTTGTATTAGGCCTGTACAATTTGTATAAACTATTGTTTTAGGAAACTGAATGCTATAGATGATAAAATGATACTATGTTGAAAGTGACATTTTTAGTGATGACTTTTAGTTGTGCATATTTATATAAATGTCACTAAATAAATGAATGCAAAAAAAAAAGTTGAAGGTTATTGATAAAGAACCATCAATTACATTTCCTGTGAGATTATCTGGATTTAGTTTGCTTGAATTGTGGTAAAGTTCAAACAGAAACCATGTACTTATTTTTGTAGAATGAGCTAAACTAATTTTTTCTTCTGAGTTTGTTTGATGTTATTGTTAAGCTCTATCAGTTATAATTCTGAATCCTTACTCAGAGACCATTAGCCAGTGTTCATACTATCATTTGAAGAGATTTCATACTCAGCTTAATCACCAACTCCTTTATCTTCAAAACTATGTATAAATTACCTGTCTGGTTCAGAATTTTCTTTCTCATTAGGGGTAAAGAGCTTTATTTATCCAAGTTTTATATCTAAGTGATAGATTATTATTTTAAAAAACTGTAGGAAAAATTACCAAATCTTACAACCAGCAGAATGTAAGAAGCACCAACTGTCATAATTCTTACAAAATTAAAAAAAAATAACATCCTCATAGCCATTCATAGCTACATATCTTCTTACTATTTTAACTTTGGCATTTAAAGGTCTCTAGATTAGTTTCCAAAAGGACTCCAGATAATACAAACAGAAATATATGGGCTCTACTGACAATCACATACTGAGAATAATTTGGGAATGCTGAATAATAACAAGATATATTTGTAGCCACTAAGCGCTGGACTCTTCATAAAGTAGTTACTAGTATAATTACCATTTTACATATGAGGAAATGAAGCCCATAAATGTAAGATAACATTTCTCAAGAAAGTACATGGTAGAGAAGGATTCAAGCTCGGAGAGTGTGACTTTAGGGATAGAATCCTTTTTTTTTTTGCTCTTTTTTTGTGAAAAATTTCATGCATAAAACTGAAAACATTGTATAATAAATGACTGTTTACTCACCACCTGTTATATTTTACAATATTTGCTTTATTTATATGTCCATATATCTATGCATTTAAAACTCTAAGCATTTGAAATTATGGACAACATGACATTTCATTCCTACATACTTCAGCATGCATTTCCTAAGAATGGCATTCTTTTACACATCCAAAATAAAATTACCCACCTAAGAAAATTAATAGTTCCTTATTATTATGTCCAGCCCATGCTCAAATTTCCACCCTTTTCCTCTAAGTGTATTTCACATCTGGTTTGTTGGAATCAGGATTTCATTACAGTTAATACCCTGTGTGTGGCTATGATGGGAAACTACTCTACACCACTACATAAAACAGTCTTGTGGGTTTCTCACATTGTTAGTAGGAGAATTCACAGAGCTGCATGTCTAGCATATCTCTACAAGTACAGAACTCTGCTTGAATAAAACAGATTTGGTTATTAATCACAATTAACCAGTTACTACTAGATTCATGACCTTGGGCTAGTTGTTTGATCTCTCAAAGCCATATATATATAATTTTTCATTTCATCTGGTAGTTGTGAGGATTAAAGAAGATATTGTAGGCTCTGTGCTTAGTATGTAATGGTTCAGTATGTGTAGATTCAGATTAGGGGGGCATAACCTTGATTAAAAATACAAGTACGTGGGAGGAAATTTTTAGTCAGCATTTGGTAACCTTAATCATCATAGATTAGCCATGAAGATGGTACTAGTAGACAATCAGTTCAAGTACAGGAAGGAATTAGGAGGAAAACAGTCCTTTAAATTCACAACTGTGACACATATAGAGTCACGATGGGTGGAAAATTGTTTCCAGTGCTGCCAGGCTGGGCTTATGTTTTTAATATACATGAATTCTAATTACAAAAGATTTCATCATTAGAGTAGTTTCACCACCTGGTGAGTCAAGGAAGTAGGCAGCTCCTTGAATTAGAGTGAGGAAAGGATCTTGTTTGGCATTTCATTAAGCAATAACATTTTTTCCTCTGTCCAAGTAGCAATCAAAAGACAAATTTCTTTAATCTTTAGAAAAATATAGTAAATAGATCACAATAGCATGAGAAAGAGAAGCCTATCAGTAATGAATTAGGTAGTCACATAGAAAATAGGTTTAATTTTTTTCTTTTGTATTGTTGAGTATTTCAACAGTGTTGTTCATCTTTCTAGCCTGTGTGTGGTACCGTGTTGCACAATAGCTGTGGGCAGTAAACATATGAGAATCACACGGATATTCTGCATCCACTTAAAACATGTATACTGGTGGCTTAATATGCCAATGAAAATACAGTTTTTATTTGGCTGGCAGGCAGGGAATAAATTGTTTATTTAAAACTCATGGTAGAAGCAGAATTTTAGGCTACCATAAAATAAGGTCAACTTATTCTATAAGCCAGTTGTACCTGATATTTCAGCATGGCCCCACATTCAAAAGTTAGTTCCTATAGAGATTAAAGATGAAATATGTTAATTTCAAAGCCAGGCAAATATAATCTGCATAATTGTACTGCCTCCATTAGATGAAATGAATCACCCTGTGATATAAGCTTCTAAAATTCTTCCACCTAAAACAATGTAAAACATAAGACACCAACTATTTAAAATGTGTAGTTTGTGCAAATAAAGCATTAAAATAAAAACTCATCTGGTTTCACTGGAACACTATTCAAGGACTGTAGTTGCTCATTTTTCAGAGACCCCCACTATGTCATCAAACTGTTAAATCTGGCCTTGTCATAGACACTGTCAAGCTGTTTCCCCAGACTGTTGGACACAATTCCAAAATTCTTATTCTCCTACTAGCTGTTCCTGCCAAGTCAGGGGAATATTTCACAATCAAGGCAGTGAAAAACACCTTTTTCTACTTTGGGGGAAAAAAGTCAATATAGCTCTTACGGTGATGGAGGAGAGATGCTGCAAATCCCAGAGGGGGCTGAATGGATATGGTTGTTCCACTGGCTCACTTACACCTTTGTCTTGAAATGTTGTCTTTTAGAACTTTGTTATGCAGACACTGTTGTGTTTTTATGTATTTCTTCTTGAAAAGGCTGTACAAGCCCAAAGAGTGGTGTAGTCGGGTTTTTTGAGTGTTTGTTTTGCTTTTTATTAATTAGGTGAATGCTGGTCAAAATGTTTAGTTAGGCTCCATTAGTTTTATCACTGTTATTTTTTCTATGTTTAACTTAAATTAGCCACTTAATTCTGGTGTAACTCTGAAAAGGAAAATCAATTATACAATTGGGAATGAATTCCTGACAAATAAAACATAGAGTAGCACAAAAATCTGAAGATGTCTTAAAATCTTTCAGGTTTTAATGAATAATTTAAAGAGAGGAGTAATAATCATAAAAACAATAAAAATTATAAACAGAGAAAATATGAAACAATAACAGACAAATCATTAGAAATCATCAGAATGAATATATCCACATGGACACATATTTATGGTTTTTGAAAATAAAAATCAGTACATGGAAGGAACCCTATACTGGTCACAAAGATTTATGATTTTGAAGATAGTACTGAAGAATTCACAAGAAACACAGTAGAAAGATTCATAGGAAATACAGTAGAAGGACCTTAAGAGATGAAACGTATAAAAGAACAAGTTAACAAACAGGAAAGCTAGATTGAAAGATCCCAAATGTTCATATATGAGGTAGAGTATATGCAGAAAGGCAGAGAATATATTTTTAGAGATTGAAATTATTAGAAGAAAATACAAGATCTTCTCTGTATGACCTTGATATAGGGAAGAATTTCTAATAGGATCAAAATCTAGAAACCAGTAATAAGACAAACCCCCAAAATGGATTTTTAAATGTTTTTGCTGCTTATGATATTTTCATTGGCACTGTTCACTTTTAGTTAATATAGGTCATTGAAATTTTATTAAACTTGTTTTGTTTTTCTCTTCAAGACTTACCAGCATTGTATTTTTATATGGAATTTTGATGAGCCTTAATGGAACTTTTGACACTGTGGTTTTTATTCATAGGTTATGATACATTGATATATGCTTTCATTTTCTTGTAGTTAAACATATTTTATCGTTTCCTTAGTGATATTTTGACCCATGGATTATTTAGAAACACATTCTTTAGTTTCCAGTCTAATCCCATTTGTGCCAGTATACATACTTTGTATGATTTAAGTCCTCTTAAAGTCACTGAAAGTTGTTTTATGGACCATAAAGTTGTTTGCTTCTGAACTTTTTGTGTGTACTTCAAATGATTATGTGTTCCATTATTGGGTGTAGGATTTTATGTGTCAATTAGGAAAAGTTGGTAGATTGTATTATTCAGATCTTCTATAGCCTTACTAATCTTCAGTCTTCTTATACTGTCTGTTACTGAGAGTTGTGTACAGGAAGCCAAGGTATAATTGTAGATTCATCACTTTTTAAATTCTGTCAGTATTTTGAGTTCCTGTTAGTAAGTGCATACCCTTTCAGGATCTTTATTTCTTCTTACCCATATATCATTATGAAATGTTCCTTTCTATTCCTGGCTATATTCTTGTCCTAAACTCTACTTTGCCTAATTAATAAAGTCATTTCACCTTTGATTTTACAGTATGTATGTTATTTTAATACACAGATGAGATTCTGAGGTGGCTTATTAGAGGGTATGTATGTTTGTAAAACCAAATTGTGTGAGGCCAATAATAAAGTATCGGTAACAAGTTTACAAAATACAATGGTGAGTTCCTATAAGAAAATGAAAAAGTAGAAAGATACACAGAGTAAGTAAGATTAGCAATATATTAACAGTTGTTGAAACTGGGTGACAGGTATATAGGAGTTTATTATGCTATTCTTTCTACAAGGTTAGTTTTTCCATTAAAAGCTTAAGAAGTTAAGGAACATATGTAAGGTAAGGGTATATAACAGAAGATGAAAGATGCAAATTGTACTGTAGTGAGCAGAAAAATGTTAAGTAATATAATTCAGAAAGGGGAAAATGGCTTTTGCATTGAAGAAGGCAGATGTAACAAAATTAGTCACAAAAGAAAGAGAATATAAAGTAAGAAAAAGAAAAGGAGTAGGACTGTAAGAATAAATCCAAACTAGTTCTTTTTAATGAGGAGTTAAAAATCAATTAAAATACAGAGAAACATGAGGAAACACTGGTCAGTAAAATAATGGGGGGTCAAACCGATCGGAATGTGTGAGAGGAAAAAGTACAGGCTCTTAGTAAGAACAGAACTTAAAGCACAAGAAAAGTAAAAATTTGTAAACAAACATCCTGATTCCTAGAAAATATATCTTCAAATATAATGAAACTGATATCATAAATTGTTAATGATCATTAACTACAACAACTTTTCTATATACCTAAAACTTTGCACATTATGTCTGTAATCCTCACAAACTCCCTGCAAAGGCTGGTGGTAGATAGCTTACTACGGACAGAAAGATCCCTTCTCCATTTCAGGCCAGAGGACTTCTCCAAAGCTCATCCAGTTAAATATAAAGTCAGGTCAGAAATATGTATTTTTTTCCCTTTTTTTGCAAAACATGTACTTGCAGAAATTCAGCTGCTGAGTTAGTCAGACAGAAAAGTTCCCTTGTATTAATATAAACACAGAAATATTCTATTTCAAAAATAGTTGAAGCATTCCATTAATCTAAAGGTTTTTTTACATTTTCATTGTTTTTTGGGGGGGGCTTTGTCTAATAGTGTATCAAAATCAGAGGTGTGATTGCAGGATTGGCACAACTACCTCTCCTTAGTTATATCACAGTCGTAAAGAATTTGCTTACAAACAAATCAGCATCGTAGACAGGATGTGCATGCCCTCCACCAACCTCTTCAAGCACACCATTAATAAGTACTTCTACTTATTATTACTTCTCCATAGCTCAAGCCTATTAGCTGCAAAGGATTTATTTATTTGCCTTTTTTCAATTTTTTATATCTTTATTGGAGTATAATTGCTTTACAATGGTGTGTTAGGTTCTGCTGTACAACAAAGTGAATCAGCCATATGCATACATATGTCCCCATATCCCCTCCCTCTTGAGCCACCCTCCCATAGGATTTATTTTTGACATCTTCTTGTTTTAAGTGTTTGGCTTGCCCTTCTGTATTATATTTTCATAGAGTCTAGAATGGAGCATGTACTAATTACTCAGAGTTATTCTAATCCTACTTTTCCGATTACTTGAAATTAATGGTAAAATGATCCTCTTCTTGTAAAGAGACATTAAATCATACAACTGCTAAGAATATACTTTTCCAAATTAAGCAGCTATGAGTTTGGAAAGTGGACTCTTCTGATATGAAGCTATAACTTACCAGAAGAAAACTGCTGAATTAAAGTATCGTAACTATACCTGGAAATTTAGTACTAACTACAACCTAATTGTAGTTTAATTTTGTTGGTTCATTTTTACCAAGCAAATTTCTTGTCTCAACGTAAAACAAAGTACCTGTGTGGAACAACTCTTTTCCACTAGAACTTCTCTAGATCTTAATTTTTTTCTTTTAACCACACTCTCGCTCTCTTGCATGCCCATATCCCCCAAAAAGATTTGAAAAAGCATCCACCATGGCCTTTACATTTAATGCTATCTGTCTTTCTATCTAAACTTTATTTATTCATTAAATGTGCTGTTTGTATAAAAGGCTAAGGTGGATTTTTTTCAGAGCTTTTATTTTAAAACCTATTACTACACTACAGCATTAGAATACCATACTGTTAATTTCCTAAGCGTGTTATGGGTTAGGTTTCATCCTTTACAAATATTATATTTGTAAGACATTTTAATTCCTGTTGTATCTGCAAGTAGTGATCTGAGTCATTCTGAGACTTTGCTAAAACTAGATGAATTTGTTGTTTGTTCCAAAACTAGTATTAAGATACCTGGTTTAGATGAATCCTGTTTTATGCCATAATGGCTCTGATATTACATATATATCCTTTTTATTTTGCTAGTTGTTAGATACGGTGTATATTAAATGGCTATACAGAAGTAGAAAAAAGACATAGAATGATTTTGTTAATTGTATTATATCAACTAAAATTTATACCCACAAGAAACTTATGCTACAAAAAAGAGAATAGTTCAAAGCATCATATGATAAGAGAGTCAGTAAGGGGGTCGGGGTGGGAGGAGAGAGAAGAGGAAAAAACTGAAAACAGGAGTGAATTCCAGCCTGAAATATTGCAGAAAATTTAGAGAAACATGCTCTAGTAAATCAGAAAAATAAAAGTTTTTCAAGGGGAGGAAGAAACAGAACATTTTCAAAATACAAAAATAGGCATAAAGTTTTGACTAGCTGATTTACAATCTTAAAATGGATTCACGTAAAATCTTCCAAAATTGTGTGTTGATTATGTCCCCTGGATCCTGCAGATCTATGTCGAAGTCACCCTGACCTGGGAGAGTTGCATTATTTTTTTGTGTGTATCAGCTATATTTTGACAGTATTATGCTTATTTTTTGCCACTTCTTCTTCCTCATTACCTCCTTTTCCTGCTGTTATTGCCACTCCATTTACATCCTTGCAGTTCCTTCTTCAAAAGAAACATACAAATGCAAACATTTTAGTTCAAAATGTACAAAAAAGTGTATGTACATTCCACCCATTCAAGTTTTTATACTTTTACTAAAAAGGTGCATGTCCATAAACACCACCTAATATTTTTTTGGTATATTTGAATGTTTATTTGTTTTCTAAAAGAAAAAAAATCACACTTTGTATTTCCTTTGCAACAACTTTTCCACTCTGCTTTTTAGATTTATCTATGTCTACGTGTACATTCATTTCATTTATTTTAACTGTACAACCATAAATATGAGTCAAATGTTGGCAAATTTATATCGTTCAATCTAACATGTTGTCTGACCATGTCACCATGTATGTGTGAGTAGGAGTTTTCTAGGTTATATACCTAGATGGAGAACTGCCAGATCAGAGGTTACATCCATTCTCAACATATTTAAATCAGCCACATTGTTCCTGAATTTGATATTGACAAGGGTTGGGAAGAAACCAAACTTACAGGCATTCGGGACTCAGAATGCATATATCATAGTTCCTATTGGTCCAGTGGTTCACATAGACCTCCAGAAACATAATGATTTTCAGTATATACTTTGCAGTGTCTTCTTGCTTGAATCTTCTTTTAACAATAGTGGTCTTGCATTTGGATTGACAATCACACTCATAAAACACATATTCATGCAGCACAGGGTTCTCTCAGCTCTAAGAAAGACTATAGAACAAAATGCAGCAACAACACAGCTGAGGTCTCATGACTCCTGGGCATAGTGTCTCATGCCCTTTCATACTTGGGGTACCTGCGGTTAAAATATGAGGCTGAGTGGAGATGGACAGTCTCTGTAGAGGAAAGCCATCAGCTCTAGGGCTGCTTCAGCTTTTGTATAATGCTAGTCATATGCCTTCCTCGAGTGAACATGACTCCTGCCTGCCCAGTCTCTAATTGTAGCTGAATCTTATCAATACTGATTATTCATTACTTGAAAAACAATGTCAGTTATGAGGCACTGATGCTTAGTTTGGTACATTATCCTCAATCAGATTCTGATTTATCTGGGATTAAATATAGGTATACGCCTATTAATTCTATAAGCTAGTGTTACAAGGAAGATTCAGCCAATGGTTAAGTACTCAGGTTTCCCTGAAGCTAGAAGAAAGGCCACAGAATCACCTGTTAACCCTTACTTCCAGTTTTTTCCCAACCCTTCTCAATATTTTTGTTACATTTCCTCCATCTTTATCTTATAATTCTTTTTTTTTTTTTTTTTTTGCGGTACGCCGGCCTCTCACTGTTGTGGCCTCTCCCCTTGTGGAGCACAGGCTCCGGACGCGCAGGCTCAGTGGCCATGGCTCACGGGCCCAGCCACTGTGCGGCATGTGGGATCTTCCCAGACGGGGGCACGAACCCATGTTTGTGTGCCACCAGGGAAGCTCCTATCTTATAATTCTTAATACAGCACTTCTACAGTATTTGCTGCATAAAAATAAACATACTTACATATCAAAACAGCAACAACTACTGGGACCTCTATTATCTAATGAACAGTTGGGGAAAAAAAGCACATTGACTTTGATTATACAAATTTCTGATATTTCTCTACCAACTGGACTATACTTTTACCCCATTTAGCCATAATTATTTGTAGCTTTTTAAAGGTTTGGACAGAGGTGTTCACCTGCATGTGTAACTTTTTCAAAACTAGATTTCTGTCTTGATTCAGTCCCATGATTTAATACACTGGTTCCCCAAACCCCAACTTCCTCTTGGTATGTTGGGACCAGTGTTGAGGGAAATGCCAAAAAGTGTTTGCTTCTGAGGACTTATGGCCTGGGTGCAACTCAAGTGTATTGTGGAGGACTTCTAGTTTCTGATCCAGCATGTAAGGAGCTTATAAGTTCCAACCTAACAATAGTAAAAGGGCAAGCAAGCTGGAAAATCAACAATTCTTCTCATATATGTTAGAGAGGTGAGGTCACTGTTGTGACAGTTGCAGAGACAGACAGGCAGATATGGAGAATCACAACTTCCCAGGGTAGAAATCCATAAGTAGAAACCTCTGTGGAAACCAGTAGTACCAGAGTAGGAAAGCCTGAAATGTAATTGATGAATTGCTGGAGGCTAAATGTAGACATCTCAGACTTTCAAACTCCAAGGGAACTCCCATACTTGTGAATTTTACCTTGTAGAGCTCTACCAGGTTCTCACAGTGAATATCAGAGAAAAATCTCCTGTGTTTTCAGCCAGGAAAGGGCAAAAATAATCATTTTGGACTATGTCAGGATAGTCTGTTCTTAACAAGGCCTGCCCTCAGGAGAAACTGTCTTGCTTGAGCCTAACCAATTAGAGTTTTATCACAGTGTAACCAACCTGGGGGAAGGGAAATATCCAACTCTAGCTCCTGGACAGAGAAGCACTTGAGAAATCCACAGCTTGGGGGCATAGGCCCACTAAAAAACTGAGACATAATCATAGGACTACAGAACACTCCCCTAACCCCACAGCCCACCATTACATCACTGAAGGTCTACTTACCAGAGTTTCTTTCACCCAATATATTACGCCCAGCTTTCAATGAAAAATTACAAGGCATAGTAATAGGCAATAAACACAGTCTGAAGAGGGCAAACATCAGAACAAGAATCAGATATGGCAGAGATGTTGGAATTATCAGACCATGAATTTAGAGGAAGTATGCTTAATGGCTCTAATGGAAAAGTAGAAAACATGCAAGAACAGATGGGAATGTAAGCAGATAAAGGGAAATTCTAAGAAAGTACCAAGTGTATTGTGTGTCCCTCAAAATATTAAGTGCTCCATGAGATTATCAGTAAAGCTTATTCTACTTCTAGTTACTGTAAAGTTTGAGAGTGTCATAAGCCTTCCAAAATTGCCTATTACATGAACTAGGGCAAATCACCAGTGATGCATGACTGCTATATCATGGCGATAGTCACCATTTTGCATATCTACTTCTTTAAACTCCCTTTTGGGTAGCATCCCATATACATTCACACATAGTAAAACTTTTTTCAAAAAGTGTACAGAGCAGGTGTTGACACATGCTGCCCTTCAGATTCTAGGTAGTTACCTTAACAAGCAACATCCTGATTCACAACAACACAGGACATCAGCTACCAGCTGCCAGGAGCAATATGCCTATTTTAGTGCAAAGGTAGGAAAACCAAACACAACACAACACAAACACACAACACACAATCCAAATGGTAATTCAAAACTACTATCACTCAGGTTGGTCTTCAGCTAGCATCATCAAGGGATGCTGATTGGTATCTTTCCTCTAAACCACCCAAAGAGACTTCTTGGGTAAATCTTATAGTCATCTTCATTCAAATACCCTTCCCAGCAGAAAACAAACCCAGTGATTTCTTCCAGCAGTGGGCGTGAAATGGCACTACATCTAAAAGAAACAACTAAGAAAATTATTCTTCTGACCTGAGATGTTCTCTTTAAGACATCATCACCGATTTAAATGGTGACTCTCTTCTGCCAGAATTACCTTTTGATTTGTTTTGCCTTTTAAAATTTCATTTGTTACCTGTCTTAATCCAGGCTCAGCCACCTTGGGTAAGATCTCTGAATCAGTCACCCACTGACCAAAAGGACAGATAAAGCTTCCTTAGGGGTTCCTTTTTGTCCAGACACAAATTAAAGGAATGGAATGGGGCAGTTTTAATAACTAGACAATGGGGATACACTTATAGTCAATCCCCATTCAACCACACAAAATGAAGACACTATCCAGCCATTGTTCCGTTAAGAATTTACACAAATTCAGAGGAATTAAATTACTTTAGCAAGTGCAGTCACAGGCACAGTATACCTGACCCTGACAAGACAAGGAAAAGAATATGCAAGGTGAGAAAGATAGTTTGTGGTTGCATTAACCCCCTGTCATTCCCACTTCCACACCACAGAAAGCTTGACAAAGCTGCTCCCTTTGCTACTACTGTCTTCAGATGTCCTGTACCTTTATCCAATCAAGTCACCCAGCCCTTCACATCTCTACTACCCCCATTTTTTATTAATCTTATTTTTAATTACCCATTCTAGCTCTCAATCAAACCTTTATTTTCAGTATGAGAAGGGGCATAAATCTATGTGATGTTATGCTTTTTAGTGAAACGTATACCTCGATTGAATGAAATGTAGCCTGGGACAAAACTGATAAATATTCTTTTTGAAAAATTTTAGGGGCATCTCAGTTACTGCTTCCTTTACAGGATAAGTGAAGCTCCCAAAAGGATTCATGTCTATTCCAGTCAGATCCATTTGAAGCCACTACATCTAAGATTCAAATAAAGGCATCAGCTTTTGCACTCCAGTCTTTTCTGAACTAGTAGTTGAATTTTTCTGTTGAGTAACTACATGGTCTCAATGTAATTCTTTCTTGGAATTCCTTTATTTATTCCTATATTTCCATAAGTGCATTCCCCATACAGATATATTCTTAATTATACAATCACCTAGGATGTACTTGCCTGACCACACAGCAAGGCAATTGAACATTACTCACAAGTCCATACAAATAAAAACTTTTCGTAGGTAAGAGCTCAATTATTTTTGAACTGCCAGACACACTGCCCTCAATTCTGCCCAATGTATAGTATTACCTTGCCCCCATCAACTAAGGTTTTTATCAATGCAAGGGAAATATTGGCAGATTTCCAAACTGTATTCCTAAATTCATGAATGTCCATCACACACCAGAAAGTTTGGTATACTTTCACAGGAGAAAAATCTTAGGGTTTACGAGCTGACAGTTCTGGGGATTCTGTCATTAGTCCCCAAAGAAAGGCTGCAACCTGGTAATGGATACTATGATCTCCCTAACCAACCCTCCTCCCGTCCCACCCACACACACCAGAGCCCCAGTCAGGAGCATGTTCCTATATATACCACTTCCATTTTATCTATAAACTCTGCTGAATGGTCCCAGTCTTATGGGAATGTCTTTCCGACATTATCTATAACATAATAGTTATTTCAGTTCTCAGAATAATTTGTTGTCCCTCCATGGTGGGGATGTATCACCACCAAAGCCCAGAAATGGGCCATCAGTTATCCTCAAAGGGACATATCTAGCTGTAGTGTCAGGTACTTTCTGGATCTTTTATTCCAGTGGTCACTGCTGGGGAACAGTTGTGAGACTTTTCTAGAGACATCAGTCTCCATGCGTTCACAAAGCAGGGACTGACTCACCTTCACAAATTACCATGATAGAAACTTAAGGCTGTTAACACCAGTGATGGAAGGACCATATTGAGTATAGGTAGTTGGGGAAAGCCATATTTTTAGATTATACTTGAAAAGGGTGAGAAATATTGGGGAAATTTATGGTGATGTAGTATGAAAGTAATGACATTATAGACTGGCAAAACATTTTAATGCAAGTTAGTCATTCCTATACAGCTTTCTATATGTATCTAACCTATAAAACAACAAATTTATGCTTCCACTCAATATGAAGCAACTAACAACCACCCCTCTTACAAAGATCTACTCAAAAAGGAGAGAGACAAAAATCTCAATAGTTCTTGTATCCATCTTCTGATAGCTGTCCTGACACCTATCCCCAGCATTAATTCCTCCTCAGTTTAGTCAAAATCTTACCTCAGTGCTCTCTAATGCAAACACCAAATTATGATGTTAATTACCACCACTTTGTTACATAAAATAATAAGAGGAAAGGGAGAATAAATTAGTTACAATATTTTATATATGAGTACGTATAATATTCAGGTTGCGTGTTAGGCAGTTTTCCCCAGAGACTTTTAATTAGGGAAAATCCATAGCTTCTTTTTCCTTTCCACTTTTCTTTTTATTTCACAAAAAAGATTTCACAAGTCCTGGCCATCTTTATGCTTATGTCACATCCACCAGAAGTTTAATGACCTACATGTTCTGTTCTTCCCTCTCCTACTAGGGAAAAGATATTGGCTTTATTTCCTATACATGATGTAGTTTATCATTTCTAAAATAGTTTTTTCCATTCCTACATATTTGAGTGATAATAACTTTATCATTAAATGATAATAATGATTGTCACCAGCAACAAAACTAGATTTCTAAAAACAAGGCATGGGAAAAAATACTTGCAAGCATGTGAATTGTGTATAGTTGGCTGTCCTGTGAAAGAGAATGATGGGTTATTAAACTGTTTTTTAAATTTCTCTTAATGATCTATCAAAGATTTTCTTTCAAAATGAACTCTGGGTGATGTTGTTGATAGCTGCCGCAGGCTGGGAAGGAGACTATTTCAAAAATATTTGTGTTCTGACCACAGATTTTGGAGGAACTCCACAATTTCCTTTTAAAACTTTAAGAATGCCTGCATGTGAATAAAAGAGAATATGGTCATCTGGGAAAAATCAGAGCTGGCCAAACCCAGGAGAGGGATGCCTGAAAGTAGGTCACTTGACTAATAGCTTGAGGGGCAACCTGTATTATTTTCTCTTCTTTTAAAGTGAGAAGGAATGAGGAATCACAATCAAAAATGTCTCTCTAGCTCTTAAATTCATCTGACCTTTATCATGTGGGAAAATACACTTACTGATACTGTTGCCATCCTTTTCCCATCTTGATCTAAGTGCACAGTGTATAATTGAAGGAGATAGAAGCAGGATTCGTTTGTTAAATCAGTTGGGCTACCACAATATCCTAGGTACTATATATAAGAAATTATTTAGGGGTTTCTTTAGGTGGATTATACAGAACCATTAACAGATCAAGAGACTAACTGTAATTTTCTAAGTTCCAAAACCCAATATGAAAACATACAAATCTCAAGAATAATTTTTATGCTAATATTATTTAAATATTTTATTTTCTTCGTACTTTTGTGTGGTAAGATCATATCATCTGTATAGGGGCTGATTGGTTCTTTAAAAGGAAAACATTTGCTTGATTAAAACCATCATTCTACTCAGTGCGTCCTTAGGGAAATCGTTTGCCAACAGAATTCTAGAAAACACACTAGGAAATCAGTTCAAAGTTTACATTCAAGTTAATTTACCTAAAAAAAAAAATGCATATGATTACCAGCTTGTGAGTTCTTTTCAAAGAACAGAGTGAGATTTAGGAATTGTTATTTCTCAACTCCAAAAGACTGCTTCATATTTAAGATCAAAATAGTCTCTTAAGTTAGATCATTGATTTATTAAAAGCAATCTCTTTTCCCTCTTTCCTTTTTTTCCTTAAGACTCAAACTTAGCCCACCTTGGAGAGAATAAAAGTCACATGTTAGCAAAAAAAGAAACTCTGGCAAGATGATTCCTGGGTACTTAAACTGGTCAACTTACTTCAAAACATCCACAGCTGCTGTTTCAGTTATAATTGAGGGCTTTGATTTCTGAAATCTGGACAGAGAATCAAATATTGTCTTTGATTGTAATTTTATTTCACTACAGCTCAGCCATGCCTTACTATAATGATTAATATTGCTTTTAATTTAATGAAAATCAAGTAGTGAGTAGATAAAAAAAGACAATAATGCATGACATATTTAATACTCTTATTTATTGTTATTTCTTATACTGTACCATTAATGGATAAAAAGGCTGATTTTAAATCATTTATTATTTTAATATTGTTTTACATGGCAAATGTAAGCTCCATATATGAGCAAGAGCTATATTTTTTAGTACTTTTGTAAAGAGTTGATTGTGGAGAGAACTTTAGATGTATTTAAATTTTTTTTAATATCAGACAGGATTTCAGATTTAGTAGTAACTGATTCACAGTAATGTTTTTAATAATTAATTTTGAAACACTTCTTGAGCATGAAGTGTCTATTACATGATGTGCTGGGATTGGAGATACAAAGGTGAATAAGACATTGTCCGAACACCCAAGGAGTCAAATTCACTACTTTCTATAATAAAAATATGAAGGAAAGTACACTGTAAATAAAGGCACTCATCTTGTACCAAATGCCCCAAACCTGCCACCCACCTTCTATTCCCTACCTATTATATATTCCACTCACACCTTGTAATGTTTTTTTCCCATCTAATCTCCTGTTACTTAATCTTTAAGACTTACAACTTATAGATGTGTTTGTATACTGTATGTTTCTGTGCATTTTTATCCATGTGTTTAAATATGTGTACATAAGAGCAGGGGATTATAGATATGCATATAGTTTAAAATTTTAAAAATACCAATATGTTTTAGGATAATTAAAATTACAAAAATTATGATATTCATCAGTGTTATGATCAAAACTGATAGAAATTGGATAGAGTTAGATAAAGGAAAGGCAGGATAGCATCTCTGTCCTACGTCTTACATGTACTCTTCATCTTACATACGTATAGCAATGCACAAGAGCACACACACAATAACCTTTTAAATGTCTTTACATATACTACAGCTTTCTTCATCAACCACTGGAATTAACTGAATGAATTAACTGAAAATTAACTGAATTTTATAATTCTATTATAAAATATCAAAATTAAAGTTTTCTTTTTGTAAAGTTTTTACACCGTTTTAGATTGTAAAGTCATTACATAAGACAGAAAGTTACCTTAGAGTCAAAAGTAGTTTCATAAATGATAGTAAACTTGGTTGGATATACATAACTTTGAGTATAAATGTGTATTGCATACTTATATAGCATAGAGTAAAGGTTATATTTGTATAATATTATAGTGTTTTTAATTACACAAAATGAAGCTTATACTTTAATTCATGTTAAGACATACATTGTGACTATACTGAACAATTTTCATAAAAACTATGTTTATGTTGTCTCTCTTTGTTCTAAATGTCAATTCTTTATCCTTCTGTTCAAAGGCTCTCTACCATTCACAACAACTTAAATGCGTGCCTTATAAGCAAGATAACTTATATGTGCCATTTCTATAAAGAGACCTGTATTTAAATGTTGGAAGTATAACCTTTTGAAAGGATGTATGTACATTCTGTGCTCCAAGTGGGGGTAGTAGGCATTTTCAGAAACACTCACTGAAACCATAATCAATATGTCTGTCTGTAAGGGCTGAAGCCAGAGAATGGATATTCTTCCAGTTATAGAAGTCTCAAGTCAATGTTACCCACTTACTGAGTTTTGATGGTACATTTAAAACGTGACTTCTAGCTTAATCAAAGAAATTCCAATTCGTTACCTTATTTATAAACAAAAATAATTGTATGTTTTTTGTACCTGGATTAGAATTTGATAAAGTTTCACATTTGATGAGAGTTGAGTTTTAAAATATGTTATTAGGTGTGTTACATTGATACTTTTATATATTGTAATATGATTCCCATGTAGCAATATTTATCACATTACATAGTTAAAATACAGTATTATTGTCTATATTCATTATATTGTGCATTCAATCTCTGTGGCTTATTTACTACTCATTTTTAACTCACTTCTCACAGACTCCTTCTCCCTCTTAGAGGTGAACCTGCTCATAGGGAACAAGGGTTCTCCATTGCCTGTTCATGTATAAGTTGTTCAGGGATCTACTCCATTAATAGAAGCTGGCCCTGATCTAATAATAAATGTGAACAGGTGAATCCATTTGCCTAATGCTAAGAACCAACATGAGGAAGACCACTTGACTAATAGATCTTGGACTTTGTCAGTAATAAGTATGGTATTTTAGTTGCTAAACAATGTAACACTGTTTTTATAACCCAGCTTGTGAAGAGGAATGTTATTTATTAGGACTCCTCAGAGATTCTCAACAGTTTATTCTGGTACGGCACAAACAGTGTGGGAGATTTTAGTAGAAAAGGTGTTGGGGTGATTCTACAGATAGGTAAAAAGGATTTCAGTAGGAGATGGCAGTGAATGATATACCAGAAGAGAGCTTCTTAGAATTTGGGGAAGTTTGCCAAAAGCTGAAGTGCTTATGGATCACTTAAATTTTATCAGTGGATCTTCCTGAAGAAAGATATAGGTATAGGAATGAAGAGAAGGAAAACACAAACCATGTTTGGATGACAATGAGTAAATAAATGAGTGAGAAAGAGAGTTAGTTATGAGTAGGGAATAAGGGGAAGAGTAGGATATAGATTGAAAATGAGGGGACTTGATGCCAAATGAATGTTTTGGGGTTTATTCTTTACAACATAAGAAATCATTCAAAGTTTTCAAACAAGTACAAAGCATGGTCAAAGTAGATGATTTCATGCAACTGAAAATAACATTAAAATCCACGTATACTTGAGAAGTATAAACTTCCCTAGAGCAAGAAATGGTTCTTTTAAGTAATGTAATCTTGAAAACTTTCTTCTGCATGGAGACAATAATTAAGCAGCACAGTGGAGAGAGAAGAACAGTGAAGCAGATATTTAGAAGCCTAAACATTTGCTCCATTTTTGAAAGTAACTAATGAGGTCATCTTGGATAAGTCACTCCAATCCTGGAAGCTTTTCTTCAGCTTTAATAATTCTATGATTCTGTTTTTCACCATTGAATTTGTAATATTAATTGAGAATTTGTCATATAAGGTCTTTAATATGTTGAGGTGTTTTCCTTCTCTACCCAATTTGTTGAGAGTTGTTATCATGAGAGAATGTTGTATTTTGTCAAATGCTTTTTCTGCATCTATTGAGATCATCATGTACTTTGAATATTTCATTCTATTATTGTGGTGTATCATATTTATTGATTTGCATATGTTAAACCATCTTTGCAATCTAGGGATAAATTCCACTTGGTCCTGGTGTACAGTCCCTCTAATGTGTTCTTGAATTTAGTTTGCTAATATTTTGTTGAGAATTTTCTCATATATTTTCATCAGAGATATTGGTTTATAGCTCTCTTTTTTCATAGTTTCCTTATCTGGCTTTGGTGTCAGGATAATGCTGGCCTCATAGAATGAGTTTGAAACTGTTGTCTACTCTGCAGTCTTCTAGGGGAGTTTGAGAGGGTTGGTATCAATTCTTCTTTAAATGTTTGGTAGAATTTGCCATTGAAGCCATCTGCTGCTAGGGGTTTCTGTGTCAGGAGGTTTTTGATTATACATTAAATCTCTATTCATTATTGGTCTGTTCAGATTTTCTATTTTTTTAATCTGATTCAGCCTTAGTAGGTTGTGTTTCTAGGAATTTATTCATTTCTTCTAGGTTATCTAATTTCTTGGTAGGTATTGGTTCATAGTAGTCTCTTATAATCTTATGTATTTCTGTAGTATAATTTGTAATGTCTCTTTAATTTCTAACTTTATTTGATTCTTCTCTTTTTTCTTAGTCTAGCTTAAGTTTTGTCAATTTTATCTTTTCAAAAAATCAGTTCTTGGGCTTCCCTGGTGGCACAGTGGTTGAGAGTCCACCTGCCGATGCAGGGGACATGGGTTCGTGCCCCGGTCCGGGAAGATCCCACATGCCGCGGAGCGGCTGGGCCCGTGAGCCATGGCCGCTGAGCCTGCACGTCCGGAGCCTGTGCTCCGCAACGGGAGAGGCCACAACAGTGAGAGGCCCGCGTTGTGCAAAAAAAAAAAAAAAAAATCAGTTCTTAGTTTCATTGATTCTTTCTATTATTCCCTAGTCTCTATTGCATTTATTTTTGCTCTGATCTTTAGTATTTCCTTCTTTCTGCTAACTTCGGGCTTAATTTGTCCTTTGTTTTCTAGTTCATTGAGATATATGATCAGGTTGTTTGGGATCTTTCTAATTTCTTAATATTTGCATCTGTTGCTATAAACTTTCCTCTCAGAACTACTTTACAGTGTCCCATGGGTTTTTGGTATACTGTATTTCCATTTTCATTTATTTTGAATTTTTTAACTTGCCTTTTGATTTCTTCTTTCACCCATTGGTTGTCCAAAAGTATGTTGTTCAGTTTCCACATATTCGTAGATTGTCCATCTTTCCTTTTTTTGTTGATTTCTGTTTTCATACCACTGTGGTCAGAAAAGACATTTGGTATGATTTCAATCATCTTAAATTGTCTAAGACTTGTTTTATTTCCTGTCATATGATCTATCCTGGAAAATACTCTGTGTACACTTGAGCAGAATGTGTATTCTGCTGGTGTTAGATGGAATGTTGTATATATGTCTGTTAAGTCCGTTTGGTCTAAAGTATGGTTCAATTCCAATATTTCCTTGTTGATTTTTCTGCCTCTAAGATCAGGAACAAGACAAGGATGCTCACTCTCACCACTCTTACTCAATATAGTGCTGGAAGTCCTAGCTAGAGGAATTAGGCAAGGCATTCAAATCAGAAAGGAAGAAGTAAAATTGTCATTATTTGCAGATGTTATGATTTTGATTTGTTTGTGCAGTTAGGTAAATAAGGACCCAATTTTTTTATAGCTTTCTGGTCTGCCTATCTTTGTATATTAGTGATGATCACATTCTTGCATGATAGCATCTCAATCAGGAAGGAGAGAACTTAGATGTTCTCTTGACTTCACTCTGACCTTTTATCTTTCCCAGAAATCCTTCTCCAGAAGACTTCCCCTTATATTTCACTAGCAAGGAATGGGTTTAAGTTCTATCCTACTGCTAGTGATGCCACCAAAATTGTCCTGGACACTGGGGCTAGGCACATTGTTGTTCTGTTGTCTGGAAAGAAAAGAGGATGGCTGCAGAGAAGACAAAAAGAATATTTGGCAATTTTGACAATCAATAAATCTAATTTTATTCAGATCAACAATAATATATTAAATCTCCTTTGTTCCAGAGGCTTGGGTATTAAAATGAGACAAACCGTTGTCCCTGTTCTTAAGAAGCTCACAATATTTTACTAAACTTCTCCTCTTTTCCAGCTTTATGAATATATATTGAATAAATTAGTTGAGTGGAAAATAATTATCATATAGATAGGCCATCTGGAGAGCTGATACAATTAATAAATCTTGGTTTAGAACTCATGACTCTAGACCCAGAGCCAGTATACCTTTCATCAGGTATTAATTTATATGCTTGAAAAATCACATTGTAAAATTTTGTTTAATCGCCTAACCATAAACCCATCCTCCTTTTTAAAAAGTGTGGACATTCTGCTTTACATATAAACATTTTTGACAGAATTAATCTTTTGGGTCAGATCAGATTGGAGCTCATCTAATTGGCTTTTGGTCACATCCAGTAAATCCACAAACCAAATATAACACTACTCTTAATTTCCCATTGGGATAATTAAAGGATGCTGGGCTTTTACAGGGATGGGACTTCATTCAATTCATATAAAGGAAGAAAGACACATAGTCATAAAATAAAATGATCTTGAAGTTTTCTGCAGTTTATTTCAAAAATATCCTGTTGAAAGGCTACTTTAAAAATGAAGAAAATGTTATGTTAATTGGAAGAGCTATTTTGAAATGCCAGTTACATCAACACAGTGTGTTTATTCTTAGTGTATAATATTCACCAGACCTTCTAAATCCCACAGAAAAGTTCTGAAACAGGAGAAAAGGTCCAATCCTAATTAGAAGCGGGTTGATCAGAGGAATTTATTTAAGGGGGATTAACTCTCCATTCAGAAACAAAGGGCCAAATTCTTATTCCTTCTTAGCTTTAAAAGGAGCTCCAAGCAAGTAAGACAAGTGGCGTGAAGAGAAGGGAAATGGAACCTGGCTCCATTTCTCATCTTTCTGAAGGTGCAGAGGGATAAGTGACGGCCTCAGGCTAGATAATTAGAAGCTTGAGTTGCAAACATGAAGCAGTAACATTGGATATTACACTTTTAGCTTATCTTAAAAGTTTAAATTAAAATGTTGCTTGGGAACAAAACCTTCAAAACAGCAAACACCTTTAACACTTTTTCCAAGTCATTGACTTAACATATGTATTCTTTGTCCTGTTCTGGAATTCCCAGAATATATTTGATATTACAGTATAATATTATATTGTGCTGCTGTGTACTAACTTGGAAGATGGTGCCTACTAATCATTATACGTTTGACATTCTAGTGTAGGTGTTTCAAACTACTAAAAAACGTATCGCTGTTGTTAAATTAACATATTTGAAATGTGTTTTCACTTGTAAAATTAAACTTTTTCTGCAGTAGGAAAGCTACAAAGTTACTAAGCAAAAATAGTAAAAAGGTTTTAGAAGTATTGATTTCAAGTGTTAGGTTGAATTAATTTACAAGAATGTTCTTTTCACAGAAGAAATAATAACTATGGCTATTTTTGATCAAAATATAGATAATTATTTTTAAAGCTGCTATGATTATTTGTGTCTATTACACAAAGAAAAATCAATAAAGTTCTGAATAAATAAATTGTCAACTCAAGACCAGGTGAAAACATTCTATTAAGCTCTTTCCTGTGCTTTCAGAAGATCTCAGATCTTCCTTTGAAGAGAGGGAATAATAAATTTCAGATTTCTGACCGGTGAGAGAGAATGTATTTCAAATTAGTTTTTCACTTAAGAAGAATTATTCCCGTTGAGGAAATTCTTACATAGAATGTCATAAATAATTGTTACTGTAAACCCCTTCACTACTTTCTCGCTACTGTGTGAATACAGAATAGTAAATTTACTTTCAAATTGCATTGTCTTGAGATTAAACCCGTTAAACTTGCTGTGGCTGAAAAGAGGTAAAGAAGTTTTACTTCAAAATTACAAAAGAAAATTACATTCTTTAAAAAATAAGGTACCATTTTCCCATTTAATATGAAAGATGGTTTTCATTCTTTTTAAAAATACTTAGAAGTAATAACTGTCTTTTGTGAAAAAAACGTTAACACTACAAGTACGTATTACATAAATATTACAAATCCTCTCTCCCAATCTCAAACTGCTCACCCAGGAGTATGTTTTCTTCTGCATCCCTCCAGAACTGTCAATAGAACCACACTATAAATAATGTTTAGGAACTCTCTCTTTTTACCTGACATAACTTATAAATCTTTTCATAGCTAAGACATTTATTTTAATGAGTATACTAAGTATAAAATGGTGTAGAGATAATATGATTTATCTAACTAATCCTGTTTCCAGGCTACTTCCTTTCCAGAGGTGCTGCAAATAACTTCTATGAATTGTTAGGCTATTTGTGTGGAAAATTCATAGAAATGAAATTCCTTGGGAGCTGAAACAACAACAATAAAAGCTCCTTTGCTTATATTATAGAAAAAAATTTTCCCAGTTGGTCCTCTGTCTTTTTCAATTTATTTCTGATAGATTTTTCTAAATGAGTTAGTATTAAAATTTTAATTTTTATGTAATGAAATGAACCTTGTGTATAACTTCTAAGTTTCTATCATGCTTGTTAAGGATATACTTTGCTTTTAGATTAAAATGACATTACCTCTTCTTTTATTTTTTTAAAAGAACCTATACAGTTCATTGTTTTTATAAATTAATATTAAGAAAGGCAATAGTTTAGAACCTCAGAAAATTAGTATTGAGAAATCTCAGGGTTTGCTGAGCTTGGAGTACAGATATCCTTGAATTCAGCTTTCTTTAATTAGCCCAGTAATATTCTTTGGAAAGGAGTGTCATAGATTGAAATTGCTTTAAGATTTCTTTTGAGGCTCTTCTTGTTTAATTTGCCTTCAACATTGACTTAATAATGCCCTATAAAAGAAATCAGTAACTACATTCCTAAATATATGAAATCTATCAAAAATTTTATTCACACATATAGTTTCTGTCTTTTTGCCTTTTCATGAAATAAAATAGTCAGTCTAATAACAACTATTTATTGAGTGCTTACAAAGGGCCAGTTACTGTGGGAAGCAATGAGAAGAGGTATACTTAACAAAACAAGCACAAGAACTGCGTTTCTAGGGCTTGCAGCTCTTGGTTCTTATCCATGGAACTATGTCTTTCAATTCATTTAAAAATATTATCTTTCCCTTGACATTCCCCCTTGGAAAAACTGTCTATGCTTTCAAATGGAAAACTAAATTATCACTTCAAAAGTGATAAAATATTAACAACCCTTTAACTATTTACTGATATGTGCAAGTGCCTGTACTTTGCATATCACTTTTGATACTGTACACAACCTTATATGGTCAGAACTGGGTTCCTATTTTAGAGATGTTACACTTAGACTAAGTATTTTACCCAAAGATACAAAACTAAATGAAGATGAGATGTAAGTTAAGTCCAAGCCAGTACAATTAATTCCTGCATGTTGTCAACAACAGACAGACCACAGTTCTTTTTTTTTTTTTTTTTTTTGGAGTTGTGCAATTTTAATGCTGACTTTTAAAAATTGGTTTAGGATCTATTTCCATCTCAGTTTTGTTTAGCTGGGCATCCTTGGACAAAATAATCTCTTTTGGTTGACCTTCTATAAAATAAGAACAACAGTTCCTCTTTCACAGGCTTGTTAGCAACATTATGCCGTTTCATGACTTTAACTGACCTGACATACGATGTCAACCTAAAAACTAGACAAAAGTTTTGTATATTTTAAATCTTTATGATAGTTGAGAAAATATAAGACATCAAGGATGTTTATAAATATATCTATATTTCTGGGAATGGGTGTATATTTCACTTATTATTTCTGTAATGCATATATTTGTTATGTTGTAGTAAACTTTACATAAAAGCTTGAAACGTGGTTTCATAACCCACTAATTTTCGGTAGATTGCTGATATTGGAAATTTTTTACCAGTTTTGGTGATGCTTTCTGAGTTGGATGGCTGTAATAGTGGTTTACTTTCTTTGGGGAAAATATGAGGAAAAATACTCTTTTCATTTGAAATAAACATTTTTATTCAAGTAATATATAATTCTAAAGCTTTAATATTTCCAAATGTATACTGTTAAATGCTTCACTTATTTTTTGGTCAGTTTTTTTAGTTCCCTGAAACTCAATTTCTTTTCTGTAAAAAGAATAGCACTTATCACATAGCTGCGATAAAACTGAAATAAAATATCTACTTAAATATATGCAATGCCTTATATTTACATACTCAATGAATGGAAGTGGCCATTCTCCTTCACAAGGACAAGTCATATATACTAAATGTAAAATAGAAAAACGATGGAGAAAAAAAATGTCATTAACTGTTTATTCTGGACAGAGAGTCAATGGACTAGGTTTCAATATTACAATTCCTTAGATTCGTAAAGTAAAATTACAAATTTTTTTTTTACCAAATTTTTCCTCTGAAGTACTGTTGACAATAGAGAAAAATTGATAAAAATTCCTGACATTTGGACGAATACATTAAAATTATCAAGTGTTGATTTTAAAATTGATGCTAATTTTATATTTAACGCCATAATAAGAAAGGGATGCGATAAAAGGTGGTAATTAAACCATAGGCTTTGGAGCAGAGCAGATAAGAATTTAAATCTAGGATATGACCCATCTAGTAAAACTGACAGATATATCACATTTATCTTGGCAAGCTGCGAATGGACAATGACAGTATTTTCATAAAAATTTTAATATCTTGATGTTATGATTTTAGATTTTCTCCGTATGCATTGGAAATGAGAAGATTTGGTATGGAGCTGGATGATTCCACAAATGTTACCAATACACGTAAAAATATTTGTTTTTGTAGATTATTTTAGTCTGCGACCTACAGAACTGATTTTACTGCTGTAACAGATTGAGTAAACAAGAACTTAAGAAGTAGACATTTCTTTCTCTCTTGTATAAAATTACAGGAGTTGGTCCAGGACTGTAGGGAGGTATCACAGTTATTAGAAACCCAGAATGTTTCCACTGTGTAGCTCTGCCATGTATAATAAGAGTCTTCCATCTAACAGTCAGTAAAAGTTGCCCAAGTTCTTGCTATTACGTTTCATTCTAGGTAGTGAAATGGGGCAAATAGAGGGGAGGGCTTGATCCTTTTAGGACATACTGTCAAAGTTGCACATCTCCCTTTGGGTCACTTTTCCCTGGCCCCTCCTTTCTACTATGGCAGGTGGAAATTATAGTCTTTAATTTAGTAGCTATACACACAGATAGCAAGTGAGAGTCCTATAATTAATGGAAGAAGGGGAGCATAGATAATACAGGAACTCTCCAGTGTCAGTTACAGTCCCATTTATGTTCCTGCCAGGCAAGAAGAATCCAGAAGGAAGGGATCAACATTAGTCTGGATTACACTCTGCTTTCATTTCTACTGCCTGTTCCCACCAGTTTCCTGGATCTCTCAGGGACAAACAAACAGATGGGCACTGCTGCCTTGACACGTGGCTCTTCTCCATAACCGACATTTTCGAAACAGCATGGACCTAAGTCTTAACCTTAACAAATTGGAATATACTCTAAAGAGCTAATTGAAGAAGGAATTTCAGTAAAACCAAGCAAAACAATGAAAGCATTTAGAGGGTTGAAAATGAAGTGTATCAAGTAACAACAAGCAAAGGAAAGGTTGATTGGATAAATATTCCTTAATTGGCCTTGATGTTTAGATAAAGACATAAAACCGAGTTCAGAGTACACAGTGTTCAAGTCTACTAAAACATCATTCCATTTGAGAAACTGAATTTTCTTAGTTAAATCTTGTACAAATCCACCATCTTTCTGTCCTTACATTTCTGGGACCTCTGGCCACTTCTTCACTCTTTTGCTGATCTTTTAATCTTATGAAGCCTGTCCTTGTCTCTGGGTCCCCTGAAAATATTTTTCTATACCTTAGTTTAACCTGTACCTTTGTTAACCTGAATTCCTTCTTTTTTGGTTCTTGGAGATCTTCTGGTGTTTGTCTTCTGAAAACTTACCCTGAACCCTTACCTATGACACTTGGTTATATTATGGCCTCTGAAATCGCCGATTATCCAGTTTTGAGGGCTGGTTCTCCTGTCGGTGAAATGATGGTCTTTAACTCTCCTTCACAGCAGCAGGACTACTTAGTTCTCCTTGATAGACATCATCATTTTCTAGAGCTGACCAATGTGGTCTGAATGTTTGTGGCCCCTCCAAATTCATATCTTAAAATCCTAACCCCCATAGATGTCAGTATCAGGAAATGGGGCCATTGGGCGGTGCCTAGATCATGCAGGCAGAGCCCTTATGAATGGGATTAGTGACTTAGAAAGAGGTTCCAGAGGGATCCTGGTCCCTCCCACCATGGGAAGACACAGGAAGAAGGTACCATCTGTGAACTAGGAAGAGGGGGCCTCACCAGAACACAATCATGGTGGCACTTTGATCTTTAAATTCCCAGCCTCCAGGACTCTGATCAGTAAATTTCTGTTTTTTATAAAGCTACCTAGTCAGTGGTACTTTGTTATAGCAGCCAGAACGGACTAAGATGCTGACCATTCTGAATTAGGTCTACCAGGAAACCAGAGACTGACTCTCATCTCTTCCAATTTCAAAGCCTATGGTATCTTTTTAGAATGTCAATTATCTTTATCTCTGAGATGCTTCAAACTCTAAAATAATTTGAAAGGATTTAACTTCAGATTACCAGACTTGCTCAATCACCCATCATTTGAATATTCTCTTAAGAAAAGGAGGAAGTTTTCTAAGATTGCACAATTGTCAATAATTCATTTATTTCCTGCTACTAGATTATGAATAAAATGTTTTATTAATTTCTGTAATTGATCTTCATCTTGTGCTGTCCTCTGGATCATTATTGGTCTCTGTGGCAGTTTCCTCTCTGCTACATCACTGGACACCCTAATGACACTTCCTGTTGATGTGTACTGCTGATAAACTCAAGACCAGTTCACTTGCTTTGGTTGGGTTTCACTGGTCCTTCATGAACACCTTGCCCCAGCTTTGTTCTTTCTCTTAAAACAGACCACCCCTAAGGATTACCCATAATTTTCAGGGGCAACTGAAATAGAATGCCCTTATCCCTCATCCTGGCAGGCTTATGACAGAACTGCTGGCCCAGTCCTCAGCTGTCTTTTACCTTCCTACTGAAAACACATGAAAACTTCTGAGAAATTGGTAGGCAACCCCTCTCTCAGCCACTTGTAGCTCACTATCTGGTAGCACATGTTGTATACAGACTTCATTAAAAAGATTTAAAATTTTTCCATTCTGTACTTAAGCAAGCCAAAAATAAGACTCACTGCTTGGGACTGTCTTAAGTTTATTTGTTTTTTCCCAACCATTACCCACTCTGAAACCAGATTTTCAGTCTGGAGTAATAAAAGTCCAGTTGACCATTCACTCCTCACATTTCTCTCTCTGGACAGCTCTCTTTTATTGCCCTTGGAAATATCTCCATCTACTCCCTTCTTAGGTGGGAACTTCCTGCTTGATATAGTGAGTTTTCTTTGCCCGTGACTGGAGTTAAACACAATATTTTCAAATTATATTTATTACCTCTGTATTTTCTGCTAATATAGATATTTCATAATTCACAGAAAATTTTAAAAATATTAAATATAATAGATGTAATTCTCTCTTCTTTATACAAAACATAATTCTCTCTTCCTAGACAGTTGCAATAGCCATTTAATAATTCTCCTTTCCTGCTTTTTCCTCTCTTCAAGTTGTTTTACAGCCAACAGCATAAGTGATCATTTCAAAACATGAAACAGACTGTGTCATTCACCTAAGGTTAAGTTTTCTACTTGGCCCTCCAATGGTCCAAAGATGATATTTGTCTCTTTAACCGGAATTTATAGATCTATGAATCAATGTCTTGAAGATTTACCTCTGCATTTGTTGTTCAGAGTACCTAATAAATTTCTTTCAAAAGTGTTCAAAGGCTGTTTTCATCTTGATGTCTATTCCAAAACACCAAGTCTCCAGGTTTTGGATCATGCAAGAGTTGATTAGTTGGACTTTGAGGAAAAGTTGCCCATATCTTTTGATAAGACCGTGTGTACTGTATGAGTTCCCTGCACTATATGACCATGTCATCTTGCAACAAAGTAGAGCCAGAGATCATAAGTGATATCATTGGATTTATGAGTTAGCCTTTTCTAACTTCTAGAGAGCCAACTAACTGCCAAGTAAGTTGATGTCTTTGGAACTATAGCTATGGACATTACATTGGGCCGAGGAAGTTCAACTGTTTTGGAAAGTTTGGCTCAGTTTAACATAAGAATTCCTTCCATTTGCCTGCAGATGGAGAATGGTACAGATTTGGGATCAACAAACATTTTTTATGAAGTGTCAGATAATAAATAATTTAGGTTTGTGGCCCCTTTGGTAACTAGGGTAACTACTCAACTCTGCTGCTTATCATATAAGTGGTAATAGACAATATGAAATGAATTTGTATTCTAATAAAACTTTATTTTTAAAAACAGAAGACTGGATTTTTCCCATGAGCCATTGTTTGCCAACATGTGGCAAAGACAATGGTGTATTTGATTAAGTGGTAGTGCTTTGTAGAATTTATTAATGACAGTAATTCTAAAGGTAGTTTAGGGTTTCCCAAGCAAGAAACATGAAACTGAGTTGTGTTTTTGGTGTTCTCAGAATTGTAGCTCTTCAAGACAGAAAGGACTCATCCCATCCTGAAAATAAGCAGACAACAGTGAGAGCAGATTCATATTCCATTGCAGTGGGTACTAGTATGGAGTCCATTTTAAGGTATTTACATGGGTCCTGAAGTTTGACTTCTGTCCATGTCCCACCTTGACAATTTTGCTAGAATTGTACTGTTGGCAGGTGAGGCATGGACAAAAGACATACTCCATGATTTTTTTAAAAAATTTGCCTACGCTGTTGCTTTAGAACAGTGGCCAATTTATTCCTGCTGTGGTGGAAAGAGCTCATGGTAAGATCTGAGCAAGGTTTCACATGACCTCCTCTGCCTCAACCAGGTTACCATCCTAAGAATGTCAGGTAGTCTTTTAATGTAGTTTATATCCCAGTCATTTACAGTATTTTTTATCTGATGTTGAGGCTGAATTGTGGCATTCTATAATGGTATGTTTGAACTCAACTGAAGACTTGGTTTGGAGATATGTCACAAGTCTCTTTGCAAGGATGGCCTGGACAGTATAACAGTGAGCCAGGGCAGTCCCTTAATGCTTAAATCAGCCAGTTTTTAATGAGTCTTTTAAGTGCCTTTATAATGGAAACTTCCTTTGCACCTTTAGGGTGTCTATAAAAGTTCCTTGGCTTGTCCAGTGTTTTAGGTTTCTTTCTGAGATTAGGAAGACTCACTATTTTCAAGACATCTCAATGTCATGGACACCCAGAGATATATCTACAGTGTGTTTATAAATCAACTTTTTTTTCTCTAGCTAGTTGGAAACTTCTAGTGAAGGCAGTCAGTTTTGTCATTTGAACTGATTTACCTCTCATTATGGGATTATATTCTGAGGATGAAGTCAAATCTATAACAGAATAGCCAGACTAATAATTTCTCATTTCTGTACGTGATCCATCAGTAAAGAGTCAAGTCTAGATTTTCCTAAGGAGTTTCTTATAAGTGTACTTGGGGCATGGACAATTCTGAGACAGATACTAAACACTTGTTTCTCTTTCTTTTGATAAAAGAAGCAGAGAGTTTGACGTTTACGTGTTACTATGATGAGTAGTAATATATAAAGGAGAATATAATAATATTCATGAAATGTAAGCCAACTTGTGATGAAATAAGTATTTTTCAGTAAGTTTCAAAGTTTATTCAGTCAGAGGAACATTAGACTCATGAAAGATCTCAAAAATTATGTCAACAGAAGCCTTCCTGTGTTGTACAGCAGCTTCTACAGCTTGAGGAAAGATGGGATAGCCTTTGTTAATGGATCAAGAGAAATACTGTAATTGGCTATAAACCTGACCAGATGGTGTATGAATGCATAGAGAGAACTGTTTGTGAAGTTAGGCAAACCTGAAGTAGGGAGTTGTTAGAGCTAACTTCAGTTTGCAAAATGCAGTCTCTTGTTGGGAACCTAACGGGAGAAAATGATTTCAGAGAAAGTGGGAACCCAGTGTCTGAAAAAGCTCGTGAGAACTAAAATTCTCCTGAGTGGTGTCTTCATTACCTGCCTAGGGGTGCTTTCAATGACTTAAGGTCAATTAGAGGTAAGAGGATTACCTCCTGAGGCATATTATGCCTCAGGTGGCAAATTATAGTTTTTTTTTTCTTGATACTTCGTGTTCTTTTTGTGGAAGATGAGTTTTGGATTTTTTTTTTTTTTTTTTTTTTTGCGGTACGCGGGCCTCTCACTGTTGTGGCCTCTCCCGTTGCGGAGCACAGGCTCTGGACGCACAGGCTCAGCGGCCATAGCTCACAGGCCCAGCCGCCCCGCGGCACACGGGATCCTCCCGGACCGGGGCACAAACCCGTGTCCCCTGCATCGGCAGGCGGACTCCCAACCACTGCGCCACCAGGGAAGCCTTGGAATTTTTTTTATCTTAAGTTTTGCCAAAGATAATCCACATTTTTGGATGAGGGTGGAATTATTGGTGAATTCGAGATCTTGCAGAGCCTGTGAAAAGACAAAGCTCATTAAATCTTGGTGGCATGACAGTACATGTATACTAGTTGATTCTCCCAAGTAAAAGTGAACAAGTGTTGACTACCTAAATGTAAATGGATTTGAAAGGAAGCAGAACTTCAATCCATAACTAAAATATGTTTCAGGTGGAGTTGAAGGAAAAATAATACTTACAAGGGCTACTGCAGGGATGAGTCCTTTGTCTGTTAGTCCTTCAAGAAAGGTCTTATTCCTTCTTTTTCTTCTGGTTTCAAATGGTGTTGTACAAGTTTGGGGAAATGTTTGGATGTGTCAATATGTATTTGGTGGGTTTAGCTTCAATAATCTTATCAATACAGGTAGAATTTTTGGCCCATAAGGAGTCTGGTATCTTGTAGAGATCTTAAGGCTATGTCTAAGTGCAAAGTAAGTCTGTGTCCAAATTAACTGTGACTGTACTGGCAGTAGGGAAGACCTCCTAAATTTAAAACATACTTTCTGAGGATCTCACAATTCGGCATTTCTACTTACATAATAAATCTCTTCAGATTAAATTGTTTGATATGGTATTATAGAGGAGAAAAACATTTTTTAAGGCAAAGGACAGCAGATATTCAACCAAAAATTAATAAATGTTTCAGTATTTTAAACCACTAGATTCCAGCTGAATAGTCCTGGATATACTTTGTGTATCCCTAAAAATCATAGACTCAGAGAATTTAAAGCTATAAGAGATCTTTAAAGTACATCTATTTTAACACTTTTTACTTACAATGAGGACCCTAAGAATGTTGAAGCAAGAATAACAGTTTACTTCTCTTTATATCTCTTTCCAACATTTTTTTTAAAATTTTTGGCTGTGTTGTGTCTTTGCTGCTGCGCACGGGCTTCCTCTAGTTGCGGCGAGTGGGGGCTACCCTTTGTTGCAGTGCGCGGGCTTCTCATTGCGGTGGCTTCTCTTGTTTTGGAGCACGGGCTCTAGGCACGTGGGCTTCAGTAGTTGTGGCTCGCAGGCTCCATAGTTGTGGCTCGCGGGCTTTAGAGTTCAGTATCAGTAGTTGTGGCGCACGGGCTTAGTTGCTCCATGGCACGTGGGATCTTCCTGGACCAGGGCTCGAACCCATGTCCCCTGCATTGGCAGGTGGATTCTTAACTACTGTGCCACCAGGGAAGCCCATCTTTCCAACATTTTTATAGACAGTTTTTGACTCTGGTAAAGTGTCTTATATAGAGTTTAAACACTCAGCAATTATTATAAATATAATGAAACCTAGATCTTACAGGATGATCAAGTTTCTGCTGAAGTTACTCTCCTAGAATAAAGCTAATTGTGTCATTCTCTAGTTTAAAATTATCTTCTACTTTTTGCTTTGCTTCCAGAATAATTTTCAAACCACATAGTCTGGGTTACATGTCGTTTACAGTATGGCACCCAACTACTTCTTGAGTCACTACACTCCAAGTGTCCTACACTACTACTATTATCACAGTGCAAATCTCATCATTCATCCAACAAGCCCTACTATGTTGAATATATATTCATAAGGTAAGTTAAGGAAGGAAATTTTCTAAATTCTCTTAACAGTTGTTCTTGTTAACAGCATCTATACTTAAGAATTTTCTACATATTTATATTTTAAAGGTATCTCGTTATATTATACCTATTTTGTTCTCTTCACTGAATATTAACATATATGGTCCAAACCTACAATTTTATAATGTACTTGACAGTATGCAATTAGGTAGTCTTGGAACTTTTCTTCCTAAAAATAAATATTTCAATCTTCTATCATCTATCTACCTTTTTTAGCCCTTTGAGTTACTATTGTAGTTTCCTCTATACTCTTTCCAAGTTCCTTTCGCATAGAAAATGTGATGTATCACATAAAATAGTTTATAGTATTTGTCAAGCATTCATTATAAGACTTAGTCTAACAAAGTGATGATGCAATCTACCCTCCTGCTTATGCATGAATATGTATTATGTTTGCATATTAACAGTGGCAGTTCATGACTGAGTCATAGCCACCGATGAGTCATTTTCTTGATTAATTATGTTAGGCCTGTTTTGAGCTGTACAGCAAAACTATGGAATATGCATAACTGGATTCTGTAGTTTAAGACAGGAGCAGATATTCAGAGCTTGTATTCAACCTATTAAAAGAGGGAACCAAATAATAAGTCATCTATGATGTCTTTTTAGAGTAGTTTAGCAACAAGTATTGCCTTATAAAAGTTGAACTTCAGCTTCACTGAAGAATGTTGCTGTTTCACCTACATTCACATTGGAAAATGAATGACAACAGCTGTCTTTTATAATCAGTTTAGTTAAATTCCAATCATGTTTTCCAACAAATGAAATTTTGACTCTAAAAAGCTCTCTTTCCAGAGACTTCCATTTTACATAATGAAAGTGTGATCCAGGTCATAATATTGTCCTGGTTACTTCCTGTTTGAGTAGCTGTTACTCCCTCTGCCAATGATACCCCATATCTATACTCCCCACATATGTATTCCAAATGATCATTGACAGTAAAAGAGTCATATGACTCAAATAGGTGTAACCTGCCTCTTCCACAGCTCCAGGCCTGTCAGCACAGTGGGCTCAATGATCCCTTAATTAAAGAGCCTTAGCTTTTATTATGTTGTTGTGGTTCCTTAGTGCCCATGAATTCAGATACTTGACTGTCTTGAGTTTCCTTTTCTGAGAGAGAATGACCTAGGTTTTTTTCTGCCTCTTGTAAGAATTGTGGAGTTGGAAGATGATCTATATTGGAGAGACATCTAGACTATGAATGCTTTTGATGGTGTTATGCAAGTTGTATGATCATTCTAGGGTGAATTGTTTTCCTTATCAGTGGCAGTGATAAGAATACCTATCCATCTCACAGAATTGTTGTAATATGTTCTTTTAAAATAATATGCATGAGAAGTTTTTCTTTGTTTTTAGTTTAAAATCTTATGTAAATGTAAAATGGCATTGTGATTTCACTTCCTCTTCAATCAGTACCCTCTACTGGTTTTTCTTTTCCAGAAACCACGTGCAGAGATCTACATCAAGGTCTGGAAGAATGGTAGGCTGAAAAGCAGTTGAGCTGTTAGCAATTACATAGCCTCACTCATTTTGAGCTGCTAGGGCTTCTTCACGTATTAAGAACCTACATACATCAGATTAAAATAAAACAATCCTGAGACCTCACCCTTATGTATAACAGATTAAATGTTTGCCATTATATTTATACAATTTACAATTAGCCTCAATGCTTGAGTAGACAGAGTTTTATGTGAGTTCATGACCATCAAGAATCTATTATTGATGATGACACTTAAAGAATATTAGCACTCGCCATTTCTAACCCTTGACTAGTTGGTATAAAGTCAAATTTTCCCTCATATAGCCTATATGTTGACTGAATATCTACTCTTCTTGATTATTTTCAGAATCTCTCTATTGTTGGGAGCAGCTATGTGCCTATCCAAAAAATTATATTTTCTGGCCTCCCTTGTTTATGGGGGTGGCTACTAACATGTGAGCAGAACCTACTGAGTGAGCTTGGGGAAAATTCTTTAAGAGCTCTGGAACTAGCAGGGGATCTTTTGCTTTTCTCTTTTCCTTTATCTTCCTATCTGCAATGCAGTCATGATTATGGGTGCACAGTAAACCATCTTGTGTGCATATAATGAATTTGAGGATAGAAGATACACATTAAGGATCGTGGAGCAAAAGCATATGAGGAACCTGGGCCCTGACAAGTTTATGAAGTCAGGGACTTCTCTGGCTGTCCAGTGGTCAAGACTCGGCACTTCCACTGCAGGGGGTGCTGGTTCGATCACTGGTTGGGGAAATAAGATCCCGCATGCCTCACGGGGGCGCAAAAAGTTTATGAAGTCAGCATCCTAGCTCACGTTATGTGAGAGCAAAAGACATTCTGAAATTAAGTATAAGCCACTGTTACATTTCAAGTCTCTGCTATAGGCAGCTCAGTATAATTCCTAGCGTTTATTGCCCTTCATAAAATAGGCATATTTATTTTTCTTTCTTTTCACATAATCACAAAACAAAACAAACAACAGTAACAAAAAAGACATACCACTATATGTATGTTTCTGCTAGTACACATGTAAGCAAATGGATCCATGATAGCATATGAAGAAGTTGGACAATCTGTATATTCATATTTTCACTATGACTCATATTCAGGCATTCACAGGTGTTGATTACAACAGTTGCTATAAAATGTTTGTTTCAAATTTGAAATGGATTCACTTTAAATGCAAAGAAAAAAATGAATCTTTAAACAAAACTTTCTCCTCTGGAGACTGATGCTGGGAAATGTCAAAACAATGGGCAAAGTATGACTGAAGGGCCTCCAGTGACTGCCAGGTCCTAAGTGTTCCAGAAGATTAGCACTGTCATAAGCTTAATTATGGTGGATGGTGATTAGGCATTATCTTTGGCTGTTTTCTCTGGCTTTCTTTTTCTGACAGGTCTCTCATAATTAAACCCAAATTGGAATGAAAAAATAAGAAAATGTGCCATTTTAACCTACTTCTTAAAAAAGAAGTCAGCCAAAATCACACATCAGTTCATATTTATTCAGCTTGAACAAGGAAAGCAATGCCATTGGAAATTAATCAAGTTTCAAACAAACAGAAACAAAAAGAAACTGTGTACCTTTCAGATTTATGTTTAAGCAGAAGCCATTGTTCTCTTTCAGGGACTAAGAAAGATTTAGACGTGAAAATATGCAAAACCGTAAGCCTTTGGGAAGAAACAGAGGTATGGGGTAGGCGAGGGAGGCTTGTCAGCATACATATATGCATATAAAACATGTAATATAAAAACATTTGGAAGAAAAGGTAGCATAATGGAAAAATTCAGAGCGGTTATTTGCTGTTATCAAAATAAGAGCATATATCACTTTCTTATTCATATTTTCCTATACTTTCTAATATAATGAACATGCATCTTTTATATTAATAAAACTATTGAAGAAATATATTGACTAGAAATGGTGTTATCTGCCACTTTTTGATGTATAATTCTTACTCTGTAATAACCATATCCTCATTTTTACTCTCAGCAAAAAGCAGTATCAAGTCCTCATTCTTTATCATAGTCCTTCATATACGTTGTGGTGCTTTTAAAACTCTACCCATAAATGCTTTAATGCTCCTTTATTCAAGAGGTAATGTTTCATTCTTCTACCTGTGAGCATGTGCTAGACTTAGCAACTTGCCTCTAACAAAAAGAATATGCCAGAAATATGTTGCTTCTGTGTTCAGATTAAAAAGATAGTGCCTCTTTTTTTCTCTGATCACTCCCCATGGGGGAAACCATCTGTCATATTGTTAGCAGCCCTAGGAAGAGACCCATATGACAAGGAATTAAGGCCCTCAGTGCAACAACCCATGAGCCACTGAGGCCTGGCAACAAGCAGGGGATAAGCTTGGAAGTAGATCCTTTAACTCCATACAAGTCTTGAGATGATATTGCCCCGGCCAACATTGTGACAACAACCTGATGAGACACTCTGAACCAGAACCACTCAGCTAAGCTGTAGCCTGATCCCTGACCTCAGATATTGTGAGATTAATGTTTGCTGTCTTGAGCTTCTAAATCTTGGGATTATTTGTTACACAGCAATAGATAACTAATACACACATACATGAGGGTTATCCAAAAACATTCTTGGAATTCTTGGATAAAATGAAATTCCCCAATCTCTAGCATCTCCAAAAACTAAAAATACGTATTATCCAAAATACGGGTAAATACCAGAAAGCTAAGCCAAACAAAGCAGCTATAAAATGGAGGAAGGGGTTCAACAACAATCCATATTGGCCATCAGAAATAGATAGAATTCAGAAATCACACACAACATTTACTCCTGGTTTTCTGTTCTTCTCAAATCAACAGGTGGAAGTATAGGGAGAAAGTGACTGGACATGATTCTGAGAAAAATTCTCTAACACCCGCCCTTTGAATATGAACCATAGGTTTCATCCCAGACTAGGAGGAACGAGAAACAGTGAGTGGCTTTCAAGGGAATTTTTTGAAGGCCTATGGCCTGTACTCTTATATTTGAATTTATATTGTCTATCATGTTTTCTGCTTTCTAGTTGTTTTGCCTCATCTACATTTTTCTCTCACTTCTTACATTTTTAAAAATTATTTTCTCTTCATTTTCTTCCATCTTCTAGTTTGGAAATTGCAAAACATATTCCTATTCTTCAATTGGCTTGGTTACATTAATAATTTCTGCAAGTATGCTTTACTTGAAATCTACAGTTATCTCTACGGTTAAATCTACAATATCTCTACTCTCTTGCAGACTTCAGTGACTCTTGAATTTAAGGTCCATATGAGATACTCCAGGACCTTGTTAAAATGCAGCTTCTAATTGAGTAGGTCTAGGGTGGGCCTGAGAGCCTACATTCTCATCAGCTCCTGGGTGAGTGAGATGCTCCTGCTCCATGAGACACACTGTAAGAAGCTAGGCCTTAGGCCCACATAACTCCTGCATTCCTCTTTAGAATATATAGTCTCAACTTATTATTATATTTAAGCCTATGTGATTTTTCCTTTTTTAAAGTACTATAGATATTACTCATTATTTTATGTGAAGTCTTATTTATAGTTTTCCATTTTCTCTGGTCTTCACTCCTTATGTCTTATACCTGTCCTTTGGAGTCATATTTTTCCTGTTTGATATAATTACCTACTAAAGCAACTTTTCAATTTAAATGTGTCAGAAAACATCTTTATTTTGCCTTTATTTTTATTTATTTATTTATTTTATAAATTTATTTATTTTATTTATTCATTTTTGGCTGCGTTGGGTCTTCATTGCAGCGCGTGGGCTTTATCTAGTTGCTGAGAGCAGGGACTACTCTTCGTTGCGGTGCGCAGGCTTCTCATTGTGGTGGCTTCTCTTGTTGCAGAGCACGGGCTCTAGATGTGCAGGCTTCAGTAGTTGTGACACGCGGACTCAGTAGTTGTGGTGCACGGGCTTAGTTGCTCTGCGGCATGTGGGATCTTGCCACACCAGGGCTCGAACCCGTGTCCCCTGCATTGGCAGGCGGATTCTTAACCACTGTGCCACCAGGAAAGCCCTTGCCTTTATTTTTAAACTTTGGTATGCATCTTAAAAAATAAGAGTATTTTCCTTCATAGCCAGAATATTATCTCATTGAAAGTAATACTTCCTTATTTATAAGATAATATAGAGGCTATATTGTTATTTCTTATTCAAACTTTCCCAATTGTCCCAAAATGTCTGAAACAAGAGAAACCCAATACCATGGATTTAATTTGCTTCTGTGTCTTTTCAGTAAGGACCATTGTACAGTTGGATTTTTCCCCATGCAAGCAAAAAGTAATCTCTAGTTTATGACTTTTGTGCCATACAGATAGATGTCCAGTTTCCCTTCATCCATTCATCTTATGGTTTCAACACCAATTGATAATTGTTGCCGGATTTTTATTGCCATCAAGATCTGCAATAATCAATCATTCCTCCTAATTCTTCCACAGAATTTTCTAGCTTTCCCTTATTAAATGGGGCTATTTAGTACCCTAAACTCCAGTTGCTATCTGAATGAGGAATAAATTTTTAATTATTTCTCTTTAGTAGCCAAATTTCAAAGAAAAGAGTCTATTAGTAGTTTCTTTGAATAGATACTTGAGTTTTTTTTTTTATTAAGTATCATCATAGGCCCAAGCATTTTCATAGATTGTGTTGCAATCATTTACAATAATTATTCTTTATTGAAGCCCAACCCAAACCGTCACAAATTTGACTAGCGGGAGGCCCTTTAACTTTGCAGCTCTCCCAGCCCAAAGTGAATTTAATTCCATGTCTATCCTCAAGCAATAGATGAAGCACAAACCAAATTATACCTGGCACTCAAAGTGAATCTCTTAGAGGAAGATAACAGGTCTGAAATAAGCTGCAAGAGAATTTAAAGATACATCTAAAATGTGTAATAAAGAGAAAAGTATGAGGTTCTGAATACTATTATTCAGGTCCTCTGACTTTTATTGAGAGGATTTTTATTTATTTTTCATTCCTTCATTTAATGAGAATTTATTAAGTTCTCGCTGTATTCCAGCAATTCTGCAACTTGTTGAGGTTAAACTGAAGTCAAAACATGTATACTCTCTGTCCTTTTTGAGATTTGCTGCAGTGGTGAAGGGTCATTAATCAAAATACTTTATTAATAAATTTTAAATGATCACTCTGACGGGTGCTGTGAAGGAAAGAGTAACAGTTTGGGGAACCAACTGACTTGGTCTGAGACTGCAGCAAAAGTTTCCTTGAGAATGTGATACTCCATCTTAGAATAGATAAGTAGGACTTGCATAGGTGGAGTTAAAAAGACTAACTCTAGGTAATGGAAGATGTGAATATTCAAATAAATAAATTTCAACAATCAATGTCATTGAGAAATCAAGTGAACTGATACTGAAACCTTGTGAAAGCTATTTGGATGCAGGGTAAATGCACTTATTTGTATACAAATTAAAATATCTGAAAGCATATCTCATAATTATTAATAAAAGTTTACAGTGGAAAATTATGCTGGGAATTGATAAAGAGCAAAAGGGAATTGTTTGTTTTTAATCTTAAAATTTTCCTGTGTTGGAATTATTTTCATGCTCCAGTATTATTTTTCAAATTCAGAAAAAGGAATTTGCATACAACTCATAGGATTAAATTCTCAAATCCATTTTTGTTACTTAAAAAAAACTGTAAGACAAAGTAAATGTATAGTCTGACATTTTCATAATGCCATGATGGTATCCATGTATACAGAAAGATATAGGTGATCACTGTGCAGGCAAACTAAGATAACTCAAGTAAATATAAATAATTTTTTAAAATAAAGACTCCTCTATACACCTAGAATAGGTACTCTGTACTGCTGGGTCTTGGAATTTTGTTTTTGTCACTGGAATTTTCCTTCTTAAGAGGCATTATGGGGCTTCCCTGGTGGCGCAGTGGTTGAGAGTCCGCCTGCCGATGCAGGGGACACGGGTTCGTGCCCCGGTCCGGGAAGATCCCACATGCCGTGGAGCGGCTAGGCCCGTGAGCCATGGCCGCTGAGCCTGCGCGTCCGGAGCCTGTGATCCGCAACGAGAGAGGCCACAACAGTGAGAGGCCCGCGTACCGCCAAAAAAAAAAAAGGGGGGGGGGCATTATGGCAGGTATTAGACTATTACACTTTTATTGCACCCAGTCTTTATTTTGTTGTGTCGAAGTGTCCTGTAATTCAACTGAGAAGCTCTGATTCTCTATCTGCAATTTTTTAGAAAGAGAACTAAACACTGGATTCTCAAATGAAAGTTTTAAGCATAAAGAATTTAGTCTTTTCTCCTAAATGTATTCACTTTATTAGTTTTCGGAAGAAAGTACCCTAAATAGAGAAAGAGGAGAGAGACTTGAAAACCTCAGAGTTCTTCAGAAAGACTTCCTTTGCATAGAATCATTCATTAATTTCAACCGTAACAGAAAGTAATGGAAACGTGATCTGAATGGGTACCTGAAAATTGAGTAATAACTTAAAACTCCGTTGAAGTTGTCCATCAGATATAGATAGGGTCCAGCTTGTTCCTTGTATTGTAAATGTTTAAATGTTGTGGATATTTCTGCCAAAATTAAAACTTTTTTCCCAAAGGAATAGTGGTGATATAATGTGAGTATGTTAAAAGCACTTCACCTTCTAATGGGTGGCATAAGTTTTTATAAATCATTTAAAATTAGACCAAGTGTATTCACAAATATGCATCTTTATTTAGAATATATGGAAACCTATTCCATCTGAAAGTTTATTCTTATTAAAAGTATTTTTTCAGGGAATAAAATAACATTAAAGCTGGAAGTCTCTGGCACAGACGGCAGATTTTCTTTTAGGTGTTCCCAATTGTGTACTGTCTGTCCACCCTCAATCTCAGTAAATTTTGTTTTCAGATTTTCTTACTTTTGTACATATACCATTTACTCCTAGTTTATATGCTTTTATTTATAGCATTTTATAACTACTGAAATAAGTTCTGTGCCTGTCCAACTTCTTTTTTAAAAAGCTTAAAAATTAAGTCTAGAAATACGTTTTAATTGAAAAGCAACAGACTAAGAATTAACTTATGATCCTAAGAAAAAGAAAGAAGTAAAATCCTATAAAATTCTCAAGGTATTTCCCCTGTAAATATTTGAAAATTAATCTCTTGGCCTTTTTAGTGATTGGTGTATTGATATTTAGTAAGGAATTATTATTCCAAAAATATATTTTGTGATTTTGTAAGAAAAAACCTCTCTCTCAATGGCTTCGGAAGAGCTTTGTTACTCGAAAGAAAAGAGAGAGGGAGAGAGAAGGAAATAAAAGAACTGATGTTACGTAATGTCTTCGAGACAAGATGAGGTTACTGTCATGTTTTCAGATAAATAAATTATGCACAGTTTAATCCATGAAATAAGTTGAAGACCAAAAAGGTCACAAAGATCCTGAGTTCTGCACTCTGAAACAGCTGTTCCCAAACTGATTTTTAACATGGAAACAATTTAAAATCCATTGTTTTTAGCACTTTCCTGGTCTTCTTTGAGAATACTTACATGCCTATATTTTTCTAATGTGACATATTTTAAATATATATCATTAAAATTCTAATTCATCTTAAGCATGAGAATAAAGTTTAAAAGCTATAATTAATCATTTTTATCTAAAATATTTAGAAGAAAAATATATCAACATTTCAGTCAATATTATTTAAAGTATATAGGTATGATATTACATATATATGCATATTTGTGTGTGATATATAGATACATATGTGTGTATATATAAGCAGGTATACTGTTCTAAATTTATAGTACATGGAAGAAAAATAAGATTTATGTTCATGCCTTTTTATGAGCTTACTGTAGTGAATTCTTCTTCAATTGTCTAGAATTCTGCCTTCTTCCTGAAGGCCAAAGAATCATCCCCTTCCTTTGTCCACATTTTTAAAAAGTAAAGTGATAAAAATTAACTTAAGTTTCTATCCCTAAACAAATATTAAATTGATGCCTTATTAGAGTTGAATCTGTTAGAGATAAATTAATCCTAGAGGGCTGAAAGAAGTAAATACAAGAGCAAAGATATGTGTGTATGTTAAGAAACCTCTTCCCTAATTATTTTTTCTGTATTTTGAATTGACTCCTTAAAGTGCTTAGCAGAGTATGTGCCCCATATGTAAACCCACTGTAGTCACCATCAGTAGCTCCAACCCAATGCCATGACCCAGGATCAAACAAGTGTCTCAGTGTCCAATATGATCATCTTACATATCCAGGGCACTCCAGAGTGTTCTTTGAGTCAGCTCACTTTTTAATCAGCATTTTAAGATTTCCCAAGCATTGTCCTGGCTCAAGATTTTACTGTAGGTCTTTCTATCTTAATTTTTTAATATATCTTCACCACCCCTATCACTCCTAAGGTCTAACGTTTCCCCTCCCTTGGTGTGAAGGTGGTTGTTATCCCTCTACCACCACAAAATTAGAGTGTCCCATTTTAATTGCTATAACTTTAATTTTTACCCAAATATCCCCTATCCATGCCCAGAACTTTTATCAAGAAGGGACAGGTACAAGATGGGAAAGGGTATTTTTCTGAAACATACAGAGACCCATTATAACCCACACTGACACATGTAGCCCCTTGGTGAGCAGTGTACTTATCCAAGTGGCCATTACACTTATGGTCTAAGATCATGTCAGTCCAACAAAAAATCCAGATAGCCGAATCAGAATCAAATTTGAATTCCTTGGAGCCCCCTTTGGCCAGGCTGTCATTTGGAGAATGTACCAGCCAGGCTGGCCTGAAGTTGCCATTATTAGAAAGAAAGGAACGTCATGTCCAGAAACGGTCCTGGCAGAATCCTGAATTTTCCAAATTAATGTATACATAACCCTCTACTCTTTTTGGTCTGATCATTACCCAGGAAGTGGCCAGAAGGAGATGATCCCTTGCTGGGGTCACCCACACAGTAAGTGACCAAACTGCTTTATGACATTTGAGGGCCAGTAAGCAATCAGGGAGGTAGAGTCAGAAATCTTTGGGGGTTGATTTTGAAAGACGCTGTTCCAACACTCAAAAATACCAGATGCCTGTGGGTGGTAGTGAGAATGAGAAATCCACTGAATAACTTGACTGTCAGTACATTGTTGAACAGCTTTTGCAATAAACTGTGAATCATTTTCAGACTGCAAATGATCAAGAAAGCCAAAAATATGACACAGACTAGTTTCAAGTTCCACAGTGATATGTCCAGAGTTGGCTGATTAGACTAGAACAGCAACATTAACCTAAAATGGTATCATCACTGGTTAAGACACCACGGAAAATCTCAACCCTACCAGGATTCTAAAGATTTATCTGGTTTCAGACCATGGTGGTTGTGAATTTACTTCCTTTCTCACTCAGCATAGCCATGCATTTTTGTAACTGTTGTCTCCTGATTCTTATCCATGTCAATAACAAGAGAAGACAATACTTATTTATTCTTTCTTCATGTTGTTATGACACTTTGACATAATTTGATGTTTTAAACAAAAAAATATTTATTAGAGTTTTAAGGAGGGCAGAAATTCTCCATATTTGAGCTCCTATGGTACTGTCAAATCACAAATTTGCAACCATTACTACGTGAGGCTAATCACAATGGAGGATGTTGCTGTCTTTGCTGCTTTATCGGATGAGTACAAGCAATTATATAAGGGTTAGTCATAATAATAATAGATTTGCTGAGCTTTTGTACAATACTTCACATTTTATGAAACAACTTCCACATTATGATTTCATCTACTCAAACACCCTTAAGGAAGGTAAGAATCTCTTTTTAAAAATAATAAATATGTGACTTACCCATTATCATGCAATCTTGAAGCAACAAAACTAACACAGAAACTGGGGTCTTTGATATTGAAAATCTGGTGCTTGTCCAGAGCTGTCATTAAAGCTTTCCTCTGAGAAGGAAAGTATGACTGAGATCTTTTGTTTTGCATGTGTAGAGATCTTGCTATGTAACTTGTAAATGTTCGGAAAAGCTTGGGGATTTTTGATACTTAATTACGAGATTGGGTCAACTAATATAATGCCGTGGATTCTCAAGTTCTCATTAGATACTTTTGATGTTGGAGGTTATTGTGTGCACCAGTGGATGCAGAAGGTCGATTTGGCCCAGGCTGTCATTCTCCCTGCCCCCTCCCCCCAATTACCTGCATGATGTATTGGTAGGGTGGGCAGTGCTACTGAAGAGTTCTTTCATCTGAGAGTGAAGATGAAAACAAACCAGTGAGTTCTCTCTGCATTGTTCACTAGGTCTTTGTTTTATCTTCCAAAGGTTTGATGTTTGATAATGAATAAATTAGGATAAAATATGAATGCACCCTCTGTAAGGACCCAGCTGGAAACATTGGCTGTTGAGCCAGATCTCAATCAGTGAAAGAAAAGGGTTCATTTTGGCATCAAGACCAGGCCTGTGAAGTCTGCTTATTCAGAAGAAAACTCAAGATGAAAAAGGAAGTATGTGTGCATGGTGTCTATGTGTGTGCAAGACAGAAAATAAGTAGGCTTAGAAAAGTTTCCGTTTTATGGAAACACCACAAATTTTATATATAATTTAATTTCTTTTTCATATAATTTAGTCTTTAAAATATTTATTCAGTTACTAATTATTTCCCTATTATTTAAATTGGCATAAAAATTTTTACTAACGCCTCTTGGAAGCTGAACATCTTTTGAAGCTCGTGCACATTTATAAAATATCTGTGTTACTCACACAAACTGTTGCTCACCCTCACAGAGACAGCTGGAGCCATTGTAAAAAACCAGAAAAAAAATTGTATGGAAACTGGCTTTATGTGGAATTTTGTGAACAGTGTCATAGACTTGGTGTTAATACATCTCTTCCCTTATTGTCAAATTTAGATCTGGTCTAAATTTAGATCTGGTTTTCCTGGTCTCCTACACATACAATACTTCTTTTAAAGGTTGCTACATATTGTTATTCTGGGGACAGTGCCATAAGTCAGGGGTCCCCAACCCCTGGGCCATGGACCAGTACTGGTCCGCAGCCTGTTACGAACCCGGCCACACAGCAGGAGGTGAGTGGCGGGCAAGCGAGCGAAGCTTCATCTGACACTCCCCATCGCTCCCCATCACTCACATTACCGCCTGAACCATTGCTTGCTTTACCACCTGAACCATCCCTCGACACCCACCCCTCCACAACCCCGGCCCGTGGAAAAATTATCTTCCATGAAACTGGTCCCTGGTGCCAAAAAGGTTGGGGACTGCTGCCATAAGTGACTCAATCATATTAATTTAAAGCCAGGATCTGAGGCTAAGAGCACACCTATCTAAGGTGCCATGTGGTCCCATGCTGTTACTGTTCTCCTCACATCTGCCCTACCATGAAAAGCTGTCACAGGAAATTAGCAACTCCCAACTCTTTCTGTCACTCAGCTTATAGATGGAGGTTGGCTGTAGCCCTCCCTTCATTTAGGACCTGCCTGAAAGTAAGAGATGGAAGCTCTGGCGTGGGCTTCAGTTCTAAATTATGCAAGAGGGATGAAGTTCGCTCGAAAATGTCAAGTGGGCAAAATGTTTTTCTGGCATCTGCTTTTGTGCATTTTCCCTCTCTTTACTATATCCTTCTTTAAACCCAATTTCAGACTCCAGGAGGGCTATGAAATGAGACTTGAGGAGAGATTGTGGTGCAAGTGGAGAAGTATTCATTCCATTTCGTACATGAACAAAATGAACCTACTTCTTCCAGACTCATTTACATTAGCCTCTCTTTTTTAACTGTATAGCTCAAAACTTAATTTTTTATTTGAAATACAGTTGACATACAATATTATGTTAGTTTCAGGTATACTATATAATGATTTGACATTTGCACATATTATGAAATGATCACCATGGGAAGTCTAATAATTATCCCAATACAAAGTTATTACAGTATTATTGAGCATATTTTTAATGCTGGATATTATATCCCTATGACTTATTTATTATATAACTGGAGATTTATACCTCTAAATTCCTTATATTTCACTCACTAATGAGCCCCCTCCCTTCTGGCAACTATGCCTTCATATCTGAGTCTCTGTGTTGTGGTTTGTTTGTTTGTTTTGCTTTTTAGATTCCATATATAAGTGAGATAATGTGTTACTTAACTTTCTCTGTCTGACTTATTTCACTTAGCATAGTACACTCTAGGTCCATACATGTTGTCCAAATGGAAAGTTTTTTATGGCTGAGTAATATTTCATTGTGTGTATGTATCTGTATGTATGTATGTGTGTGTATATGTACATGTATGTATATATGTGTGTGTATATATATGTATATATATACTTATGATATTTTAAGTATTTAAAAAACTTTTAATACTGAAAATATTTTAAGTTTCCCTTATCCATTCTCCTATTGATGGACACTTAGGTTGCTTCCGTATCTTGGCTATTGTAAGTAATGCTGCAATGAACTTTGGGATGCCTATATCTTTTTGAATTAGATTTTTGTTTTCTTCAGGTAAATACCCTGAAGTGAAATTGCTGGATCATATGGCAGTTCTATTTTAGATATTTTGATGATCCTCCATATTGTTTTCCATGGTGGCTTCACCAATTTACATTTCCACCAACAGTGCATGAGTGTTTTGTTTTCTTCACATCCTCTCCAACACTTGTTATTTGTTGTCTTCTTGATGATAGTCATTTTGAAAGGTGTGAGGTGTCATCTCATTGTTGTTTTGGCTTGAATTTCCCTGATGATTAGTGATGCTGAGCATATTTTCATGTGTCTGTTGGCTATCTGTATGTCTTCTTTGGAAAAGTGTCTTTTCACGTCCTCTGTCCTTGGTTTAATTGGGTTGTTTGGGTTTTCAATGTTGAGTTGTATGAGTTCTTTGTATGTTTTGTATATTACCCCTTATCAGATATATCATTTACAAATATCTTCCCTGATTCAGGAGGCTGCCTTTTTGTTTTCCTGATAGTTTCTTTCACTGTGCAAAAGCTTTTTAGTTTTATTGGGTCCCATTTATTTTTGCTTTTGTTTCCCTTGCCTGAGGAGATATATCCCGAAAAAATACTGCTAAGACCAATGTCAAAGAACGTACATTTTCCTCTAGAAGTTTTATGGTTTCAGGTCTTACATTTAACTCTTTAATCCATTTTGGATTTATTTTTGTATGTGATGTGAGAAAGTAGTTCAGTTTGATTCTTTTGTAAGTAAGTGTCCAGTTTTTCCAACACCATTTATTGAAGAGGCTGCCTTTTCCCCACTATATATCCTTGCCTCTTTTGTCATAGATTAAGCCCATATAGGTGTGGGTTTGATTCTGGTCCATTGATTTATATGTCTGTTTTTGTGCCAGTACCATACTGTTCTGATTACTATAGCTTTGTATTAGAGTTTGGAATCAGGAAGCATGATACCTCCAGCTTTGTTCTTTTTTCAAGATTGTTTTGGCTATTCAGGGTCTTGTGTGTTTCCATACAAATTTTATAATTATTTGCTCTAGTTATGTAAAAAATGCTATTGATATTTTGATAGGGATTGCATTGAACCTTTGGATTGGTTTGGATAGTATAGTCATTTTAACAATATTCATTCTTGCAATCCATGGACACAATATGTCTTTCTATCTGTTTGGGTCATCTTCTGTTTCTTTCATCAGTGTCTTATAGTTTTCCAAGTACAAGTCTTTTACCTCCTTGGTTAGATTTATTCCTAGGTATTTTATTCTTTTTGATGCAACTGTAAATGGGGTTGTTTCCTTAATTCCTCTTCCTGATAGTTCATTGTTAGTGTTCAAAATGCAACAGAGTTCCATAGATTAATTTTGTATCCTGCAACTTTACTGAATCCATTTCTTAGTTCTAATAGTTTTTTGGTAGCATCTTTAGGATTTTCTATATGTAGTATCATGTCATCTGCAAAGAGTGACAATTTTACTTCTTCCTTTCCATTTTGGATTCCTTTTATTTCATGATTGATTGCTGTGGCTAGGACTTCCATACTATGTTGAATAAAAGTGGTGAGAGTGAGCATCCTTGTCTTGTTCCTAATTTTAGGGGAAAAGCTTTTAGTTTTTCACCATTAAATATAATGTTGACTGTAGTTTTCATATACAGCCTTTATTATGTTAAGATATGTTCCTGCTATACCTACTTTGTTTATAGTTTTCATAAATGAGTGTTTGAATTTTGTCACAAGCTTTTTCTGCATCCGTTGAGATAATCATACGATTTTTATTCAATTTATTAACATGTATCACATTGATTGATTTGTTGATATTGAACCATCTTTGCATCTCTGAGATAAATTCCACTCGATCAGTGTGAACAATCCTTTTAGTGTATTGTTGAAATTGGTTTGCTAATATTTTATTGAGGATTTTTATAACTATGTTCATCAGTAATTTTAGCCTGTAATTTCTTTTTTTGTGTGGTGTCTTTGTCTAGTTTTGATATCAAGGTGATGCTGACCTCATAGAATGAGTTGGGAAGCATTATTTTCTCTTCAGTATTTTGGAATACTTTGAGAAGGATAGATGTTACCTCTTATTTTAATGTTTGGTAGAACTCATCTATGAAGATGTTTGGTCTTGGAATCAGATTTCTTGGGAGTTTTTAAAATTACTGGTTCAATTTCATTACTGGTAATAATCTATATATACTTTCTATATCTTCCTGTTTCAAACTTGGGAGATTGTACTTTTCTAGGAAGATGTCTATTTCTTCTGCTTTTCTAGGAATTCATCTATTTTATTTCATATACTTGTTCATAGTAATATCTTATGATATTTTGTGTTTTTGTGGTGTCAGTTGTAACTTCTCTTTCATTTCCAATTTTACCCATTCTTTGCCTTGAAGAGTGTGGCTAAAGGTTTATCAATTTTGTTTATCTTTTCAAAGAACCTGCTCTTAGTTTAATTAATTTTTTAAAGTCTCTATCATTTACTTCTGCTCTGTCCTTTATGTTTTCTTTCCTTCTATTAACTTTGGGTTTTTTTCATTATTCATTTCTCTAGTTCTTTTAGATGTAAATTTGGGTTGTTTATTTGAGATTTTTCTTGTTTCCTGAAGAGGCTTGCATTGCTATAAAGTTCCCTCTTAGAACTACTTTTGCTGTATCCCATAGATTTTGAATCATTGTTTTTTCATTTTCATTTGTCTCCAGATATTTTTAAATTTCTTCTTTGATTTCTTCAGTGACCCATTGGTTGTTTAGTAGTATATTGTTTAGCTTCTATATGTTTGGTTTTTTTGCAGTTTTTTTTCTTGCAGTTGATATCTAGTTTCACAGCATTATAATTGGAAAAGATGTTGGAAATGCTTTCAATTTTTCATAAAGTCACTGAGACTTGTTTTGTGTCCTAGCATGTGATCTATCATGGAGAATGTTCAATGAGCACTTTAAAAGAATGTGTATTCTACTGCTTTTGGATAAAATATTAAGTCCATCTGGTCTAATGTGTCATAAGGCCAGTGTTTCAATATTGATTTTCTGTCTGGATAATCTGTCCATTGATTTCAGTGGGGTGTTAATGTTGCCTACTATTACTGTGTTACTGTCAATTTTTCCCTTTGTGATAGTTAATATTTATGTATTTAGATGCTCCTGTGTTGGGTGCATATATTTGTATTGTTCTCTCTTCTTGCTGAATCAATCCATTTATCATTATGTACTATTTTTCCTTGTTTCTTGTTACAGTCTTTGTTTTCAAGTCAATTTTATAAGTATTGCTACCCCGGCTTTCTTTTCATTTCTACATGAATAGAATGCCTTTTTTCATCCCCTCACTTTCAATCTGTGTCTCCATACATCTGGAGTGTCTTGTAGGCAGCATATATATGATTTTTAAAATGCATTTAGCTACTCTATGTCTTTTGATTGGAGCATTTAGAGTGATTATCGATAGGCATGTACTTACTGCCATAAGTATATACCTATCTATTAACTGCTTTCTGGTTACTTTTCTAGTTCTTTTTTGTTCTCTCTCTCTTTTTTTTTTTTTTTTTTCTCTCTTCCTGTGTGATTTGATCCTTAGTGTTATTTGCATTTCTTTCTCTTTTCTTTTTTTTCTGGAACTATAATAGTGTATTCAGAAAAGTATAGCATCTGTCCTTTTTCCCTCCAGTACCCTACAGATAACAATATTCTTTTTTTTTTTAACATCTTTATTGGAATATAATTGCTTTACAATGGTGTGTTACTTTCTGCTTTATAACAAAGTGAATCAGCTATACATATACATATATCCCCATATCTCTTCTCTCTTGGTTCTGCCTCCCTCCCACCCTCCCTATACCACCTCTCTACGTGGTCACAAAGCACTGAGCTGATCTCCCTGTGCTTTGCAGCTGCTTCCCACTAGCTATCGGTTTTATATTTGTTAGTGTATATATGTCCATGCCACTCTCTCACTTTCTGCCAGCTTACCCTTCCCCCTCCCCGTGTGTCTTTGTACCCATCTTGCCCCTAGGTTCTTCATGAACTTTTTTTCCTCTTTCTGACTTACTTCACTCTGTGTGACAGACTCTAGGTCCATCCACCTCACTGCAAATTACTCAGTTTTGTTTCTTTTTATGGCTGAGTAATTTTCCATTATATATATGTGCCACATCTTCTTTATCCATTCATCTGTTGATGGACACTTAGGTTGCTTCCATGTTCTAGTTATTGTAAATAGAGCTGCAATGAATATTGTGGTACATGACTCTTTTTGAATTATGGTTTTCTCAGGGTATATGCCCAGTAGTGGTATTGCTGGGTCATGTGGTAGTTCTATTTGTAGTTTTTTAAGGAACCTCCATACTGTTCCCCATAGTGGCTGTACCAATTCACATTCCCACCAACAGTGTAAGAGTGTCCCTTTTCTCCACACCCTCTCCAGCATTTATTGTTTCTAGATTTTTTGATGATGGCCATTCTGACCGGTGTGAGATGATATCTTATTGTAGTTTTGATTTGCATTTCTCTAATGATTAATGATGTTGAGCATTCTTTCATGTGTTTGTTGGCAATCTGTATATCTTTTTTGGAGAAATGTCTATTTAGGTCTTCTGCCCATTTTTGGATTGGGTTGTTTGTTTTTTTGTTATTGAGCTGCATGAGCTGCTTGTAAATTTTGGAGATTAATCCTTTGTCAGTTGCTTCATTTGCAAATATTTTCTATTTAAATTCATTTATTGTGTTGTTCTTCATTGTTTGCTCTTTAGTTCTTCTAGGTCCTCATTAAATGTTTCTTGTATTTTCTCTATTCTATTTCTAAGATTTTAGATCATTTTTACTATCATTTTTTTTTTAATTCTTTTACAGATAGACTGCCTATTTCCTCTTCATTTGTTTGGTCTGGTGTGTTTTTACCCTGTTCCTTCATCTGCTGTTTGTTTCTCTGTCTTCTCATTTTGCTTAACTTACTGTGTTTGAGGTCTCCTTTTCGCAGGTTGCAGGTTCGTAGTTCCTGTTGTTTTTGGTGTCTGCCCCCAGTGGGTAAGGTTGTTTCAGTGGGTTGCGTAGGCTTCCTGGTGGAGGGGACTGGTTCCTGTGTTCTGGTAGGTGAGGCTGGATCTTGTCTTTGTGGTGGGTAGGTCTGCCTCTGGTGGTGTGTTTTGGGGGTGTCTGTGACCTTATTATGATTTTAGGCAGCCTCTCTGCTAATGGGTGGGGTTGTGTTCCTCTCTTGCTAGTTATTTTGCATAGGGTGTCAAGCACTGCAGATTTCTGGTTGTTGAGTGGAGCTGGGTTTTAGCATTGAGATGGAGATCTCTGGGAGATTTTCGCCATTTGATGTTATGTGGAGCTGGGAGGTCTCTGGTGGACCAATGTTCTGAACTCGGCTCTCCCACCTCGGAGGCACAGGCCTGATGCCTGGCCAGAACACCTGGCCAGAAGAAAAGGGAGAATAAAAGAAATAAAAATAAATAATAAAATAAAATAACGTTATTAAAATAAAAAATTATTAAAAATTTTTTAAAAATTTAAGTAATAAAAAAAGGAAAGAAAGAAGAGAGCAACCAAACCAACAAACAATCCCCCAATGATAACAAGCGCTAAAAACTATACTAAAAAAAAACAACAGGTCTTCCCTGGTGGCACAGTGGTTGAGAGTCTGCCTGCTGATGCAGGGGACATGGGTTCATGCCCCAGTCCGGGAAGATCCCACATGCCGCGGAGCGGCTGGGCCCGTGAACCATGGCCGCTGAGCCTGTGTGTCCGGAGCCTGTGCTCTGCAACGGGAGAGGCCACAACAGTGAGAGGCCCGCATACAGCAAAAAACAGTCAAACAAACAAACAAACAAAAACAAAAGCAAAAAACAAAAATGGACAGAACCCTAGGACAAATAGTAAAAGCAAAGCTATACAGACAAAATCACACACAAAAGCATACACATACACACTTACAAAAAGAGAAAAAGGAAAAAAATATATATATATCGCTGCTCCCAAAGCCCACCTCCTCAATTTGGGATGATTCGTTGTCTATTCAGGTATTCCACAGATGCAGGGTACATCATGTTGATTGTGGAGACTTAATCTGCTGCTCCTGAGGCTGTTGGGAGAGATTTCCCTTTCTCTTCTTTGTTCACACAGCTCCTGGGGCCCAGCTCTGAATTTGGACCTGCTTCTGCATGTAGGTCACCTGATTGCATCTGTTTTTAGCTCACAGAGGATGGGGTTAAAGGAGTAGCTGATTAGGGGGCTCTGGCTCACTCAGGCCAATGGGAGGGAAGGGTATGGAATGCGGGGCAAGCCTGCGGTGGCAGAGGCCAGCGTAACATTGCACCAGCCTGAGGTACGCCGTGCGTTCTCCCAGGGAAGTTGTCACTGGATCCCGGGACCCTGGCAGTGGCGGGTTGCACAGGCTCCTGGGAGGGGAGGTGTGGATAGTGACCTGTGCTCGCACACAGGCTTCTTGGTGGCTGCAGCAGCAGCCTTAGTGTCTCATGCCCGTCTCTGGGGTCCGCACTGATAGCTGGGCTTGCGCCCGTCTTTGGAGCTCATTTAGGCAATGCTCTTAATCCCCTCTCCTCTGCACCGTGAAACAAGGAGGCAAGAAAAAGTCCCTTGTCTCTTAGGCAGTTCCAGACTTTTTCCTGGACTCCCTCCCAGCTAGCTGTGGCGCACTAGGCCCCTTCAGGCTGTGTTCACGCAGCCAACCCCAGTCCTCTCCTTGGGATCCAACCTCCGAAGCCCGAGCCTCAACTCCCAGTCCCTGCCCACCCCAGCAGGTGAGCAGATAAGCCTCTTGGGCTGGTGAGTGCCGGTCGGCACCAATCCTCTGTGCGGGAATCTCTCTGCTTTGCCCTCCGCACCCCTGTTGCCACGCTCTCCTCCGTGGCTCTGAAGCTTCTTCCCCGCTCTGCCACCCGCAGCCTCCGCCCATGAAGGGGCTTCCTAGTGTGTGGAAACCTTCCCTCCTTCACAGCTCCCTCCCTGAGGTGGAGGTCCCATCCCTATTCTTTTGTCTCTGTTTTTTCTTTTGCCCTACCCAGGTACTTGGGGATTTTCTTGCCTTTTGGGAGGTCTGAGGTCTTCTGCCAGCATTCAGTAGCTGTTCTGTCGGAATTGTTCCACATGTAGATATATTTCTGATGTATTTGTGGGGAGGAAGGTGATCTCCACTTCTTACTCTTCTGCCATCTTTAAGGTCTCTCTCTCTTTTTTTTTGTGTGTACTTATTATAGGTTTTTGGTTTGTGGTTACCATGAGGTTCATATATAATAACCTGTATATTTAGTCATTATTTTTAAGTTGATGATCTCTTAAGTTTGGACACATTTTAGCAAAACTGCATTTTAATGTTTTTGACATCATATTGCTTTGCATATCCCTTTACTACTTATTGTGAATATAGATGATTTTACTACTTTTGTCTTGTAACTTTCCTACAAGTTTTACAAATGCTTGATATATTACCTTTACCAATGAGATTTTTCCTCTCCTAATTTTCATTTTTCTCATTGTGGTCTTTTCCTTTCTTCTTACAGAAGTCACTTCAACAATTCTTGTAAAGCATATTTAGTGGTGCTGTACTCTTAGCCTTTGCTTGTCTAGAAAACTCTTTATCTCTCGCTCAAATATGAATGATTGTTTTACCAAGTGGAGTATTCATGGTTGTAGGGTTCTTTTCCTTTCATTACCTTAAATATATCATACCATTCTCTTCTGGCCTGGAAATTCCTGCTGGAAAGTCAGCTGAGAGTCCTATGGGAATACATAGCTAATTTCTCTTGCTACTTTTAAGATTCTCTCTTTAGGTTTAATTTTTTCCATTTTAATTACACTGTCTTAGTGTGAGCCTCTTTTGGTATCTCTGTTCGTCCTGGACTTATTCATCTCTTTCCTTTCCTTTGTTAGGGCAGTTTTCAGCTACTGTTACTTCAAATAATTTCTCTGCCCCTATTTTTCTCTCTTCTCCTTTTGGGACCTCTATAATGTAAATGTTAGTATGTATGATGTTTTTCCAGAGGTTTCTTAAACTTTCCTAATTTTGTGGAATCCTTTTTTCTTTTTTCTGTTCAGCTTGGGTGATTTTCCACTACTCTGTCTTCCAGATCACTGATCCATTCCTCTGTATCATCTACCAAATGTTGATTTCTTCTAGTGTATTTTTTATTTCATTTATTGTATTCTTTAGCTCTGTTTGGTTCTTCTTTATATTTTCTAACTCTTTGTTAAAGCTCTCACTGTATTCATCCATTCTTCTCCTGAGTTCATTGAGTATCTTTATGATCACTACCTTGAACTCTTTATTGGGTCGATTGCTTATCTCTACTTCATTAGTTCTACTTCTGAGGTTTTGTCTTGTTCCTTCATTTGGAACATATTCCTCTGTCTCCTCATTTTGCCTAACTTTCTGTGTTTATTTCTATGTACTACGTAGGTTGGTTATGTTTCCCAATCTTGAAGAAGTGGCCTTATGTAGGAGATGTCCTATGGGGCCAAGTAGCACACTCCTCTCTAGTCACCAGAGCTATATGCTCTAGTGGTGCCCCTATGTGGACTATGTGGGTCCTTCTCTTGTGGCATGGCCACCCCCTATGTGTGTGCTGGTAGCGGGGGCTTGCCCTTGGCCTGGTTGGTTGCCAAGCCCTGCCTTGTGTGGTGGCTGGGAGGCCCAGGGCCAGTGCCAGCCCACTAGTGGGTTGGGCTGAATCCTGGGGCAGCTGGCTGTGGGGCTCGTTGGGCCCAGAGCTGGCACCAGCCTGCTGATGGATGGGGCTGAGTCCCTACATGGCTGGCTGTGTAACCTGGAGTTTCCCAGGACTAGTGTCAACCATCTGGTCGGCAGGTAAGCCCTAGTCCTAATAGGCTAGAGGAAGGACCCCAAAATGTGTCTGGCACTTGCCAGCACTACTGTCCTCATCATAGAATGTGCTCCCCCAAATGGCTGTCATCAGTGTCTGTGTCCCTATGGGGAGCCCCAATTGCCTCCTGCCTGTCTGAGAGGCTCTCCAAGACAGTAAGTGAATCTGGCCAGGAAATTTTCAAGTTATTGCCTCTGCTCTCGAACTTGCAGCAGGTGAGATTTTGCACATGCCCTTAACAGTGGAGTCTCTGCATCCTATTGCCCTCTGGCTCTCTCATGTGCAAGCCTGACTGATCTTCAAAGCCAGATGTTCTGGGGCCTTATCTCCCCAGTGCAGGACCACTGGGCTGGGGAGTTTGATGTAAACTGCAGAGCCCTCACTCCTTGGGGAGAACCTCTGCAACTGTGATTACCCTCCCATTTGTGGGTCACCTACCCAGGGGTATGGGTCTTAACTATACCTCATCTGAACCCCTCCTACTTATCTCACTGTGGTTCCTTCTTTATGGCTTTAGCTGCGGAAAATCTTATCTGCTAGTCTGCAGGTCATTCTCATCGATAGTTGCTCTGTAAATAGTTGTCATTTTGGTGTGCCTGTGGGAAGAGGTGAGGTCAGGATCTTCCTGCTCCGCCATCTGGGCTGCACTTCTCCCAAAATTTAATTTCTAAATTAAAAAATCTGGAAGTCTAGCTAGCATGTTGTAGAGATATTTTGGGTACTTCCCCAAATAACCTGTCACTGGTAGCTTCTAATGTTACATTTATGTGTAACATGCCATGAAGACAGTGCTCTTTTAGAAAGCACTTCAATAACGATGCAGACAAGAGAACGGACTTGAGGACACAGGGAGGGGGAAGGGTAAGCTGGGGCGAAGTGAGAGAGTGGCATGGACATGTATACACTACCAAATGTAAAATAGATAGCTAGTGGGAAGCAGCCACATAGCACAGGGAGATCAGCTCGGTGCTCTCTGACCACCTAGAGGGGTGGGATAGGGAGGGTGGGCAGGAGACACAAGAGGGAGAAGATATATGTATATGCATAGCTGATCCACTTTGTTATACAGCAGAAACTAACACATCATTGTAAAGCAATTATATTCCAATAAAGATGTAAAAAATGATAATAAAAAATAAAGTAATCAAATTCATAGAAACAGAAAGTAGAATGGTGGTTACCAGGGTCTGGAAGGCTGAGGAAAGGGAAGCTATTGTTCAATGGATATAGTGTTTTGGATTTGCAAGATGAAGAAATTCCGGAGCTCTGTTTCATAGCATATTAAGTTATGTTAATTTTGTTAACATAATAAAACATATTTATTAAATTAAAAAAAAAGAAAGCACGTCAAGATTCTGTGCCCTGTGGTTACTAGCATAGTCAGTTCAATCATTGAGCACACAACAGTAATTCTTGTCCTTACTTATTTTGTATAATATGATAATGACATGGCTCAGTGTAAAATAAACTTATTTTTGAGTAGAGTCAACATGGAATATGTGAAAAAATATGTAGCAGGTCCATTACTTTATTTCATGGACATTGCAATTACAGCATTTTTTTCCTCTCAATCTGTAATCAGATATACTGTTTTTTTTGAAATTAAGAGATAGGAAAATATAGATAAGACAGCTAATTTCTGAAACTGTGGCTGAATTACATTAAAAAAAATAAATTAAGGCTTTTCTATTCCTTGGAGAGAAATTTTAGACTTAAGAATGTTTTCATAATTAGCATTTCTTGAAGGTACAGGAAGATAACACAAGATGTGTAACTATATGTTGTTATACATACAGTAAGATTAAAATACGTTAATTTAAAAGTGATTTCCTTTTGTATTTTATCTAACTAGTTGGTGTTCAATATATTTACTTAAATATTTCCCTTGATCTTTTTTTCTTCTCACTTCCTTTTTTCTTTGTATAACTATGAAAGCAGAGATTTTTATCTATTAATTAGTAGCACAAACTATGTTGGAGTTGCCTGAAGCAAACATGCATCAGTGGTTATGTACTGCATTGCTACCTTATAATTAACTGCCTTTCAAAGTGTAAGAAAGAGGGGAAGGAAAGGAAGAGGGAGATGAGGGGGGACGGGGGGGGGGAGAGAGAGAGAGAGAGAGAGAGAGAGAGAGAGAGATGAAAAAGAAAAGCAGAAAGTTGTTGAAGGAAAAAGGTCCACTGTAAGAAAATGT